>NC_133660.1:253303684-253368552 GCF_037893015.1 Macrotis lagotis | reverse complement strand
TGGGGAAAACTCCACCCTGGAAGCCTAATAGCCTCTTATTTAAAGGAAACAACCCTAGCTTCGGGTTTCATTTCTTCTCTCAATTTCTTGTTGTTTCCAATTACCTTTTTCATTTCTTCCTTAATAATTAGAATTTATAATTTTGTATTTAACTGAAATTTTTAAAGTTGTGCTACTTTTCTAGCTTTTTTCAAATTATAATCACAATTCATTGATCCATTTCCCCTACCTTTTGTTATTAAAAGTGTTTAAAAATTTATCTATGTCTATCTATAGATATAGATATAGATATAGATATAGATGCATATATATGTTTTCCCCTATGGATTGCTTTGGTGGCAGCCCCATAATAATGTAATGTTGTTTCATTATTTTTATTTTCTTTGTTGAAATTTTCTATTTCTATTTGTTCAATTTCTTTAGAAATAAATTCTGGTTCTTTAGGATAAAATTCTTTAGTCTTTTGACTGATTGTTAATACTTATTCGAATAACCTTTAATTTCACATTATTTTATGGCATCTCAATAATACATACAAACACAATCACCAACACACACATATTTATAATAAATATAAAACATACATGTGTATATATGTTTTCTGAATTTCTGTTTAAGATTTTTTAAGTTCCATTTTCTTTTTATATTGATATTTTATTTTTCCAAATACATGTTATGAACATTTATCAAGATTCATTCAAATACATATGTAGATTTTTAAGTTACAAAATTTCCTTCCACCTCCCTTCCCAGCCCTCTCCCCTCAACTGTGAACACAGGATAATATTGTACATACACATTTCTGTTTAAATATGTTTACAGATTAGTCCTTTTGAGGATGAGGAATTAGGATTAAGGGAAAGAAATACATAAGAGATATTTTTTAAAAAGTGAATGTAATGTTCATCAGCTTCTGAAGGAATTTTTGTTTTATTTTGGTTGTTTTGTTTTTATTCCTCCGAATGGGGATAACATTGTCCATAGTCAGTCTCCTAAGGTTGTCCTATCTCTCTGAACTTCTGAGAGTAGCTATATCCATCAGGGTTGATCTTCTCACAATGTTTTTGTGAATATAGACATTGTTCTCTTATTTCTGCTCCCTTTACTCAGCATTAGATCCTATAATTCCTTCCATGCTAATCTAGAATCCGAGCATTTATGATAGAATAATAATATTCCATAATATTCCTGTAACATAATATGTTTAACCATTTCCCAATTGATGAGCATCTCCTCAGTTTCCAGTTCTTTGCCACTACAAAAAGGGCCCCTATGAATATATATGAATATTTTAGAACATGTGGGACTTTTTTAAATTCCATGTTCTAATGATTTTTTTTATAATATCTCTCTTTATAATTAGGTAATGTATCCATTTTTACCTTGTCTTGGTAAATGATATATTGGTCTCTGCCCAATTTCTATCTGTCAGCTTTCTAACTTGCCTGATAATTTTTACCAAATAATGAATTCTTATTGCAAATACCTTAAGTCTTTACATTTATCAAACATCAATTTACTATATTCATTTTTTAATTCAGGTTGAATGTCAACTCTGATCCATCTTCCTCTTTGTTAATGATTACCAGATAATTTTGATAATTACTGCCCTATAATATAGCATAAGATGTGGTACTACTAAATCTTTGCATTTTTTAAATTTGCTTTTGTTAGTCTTGATCTTTTTATTCCTCCAAGTGAATTTTGTAAATATTTTTTCTAACTCAGTAAAATAATATTTCAATAATTCAGTTGGGATGGAATTGCACATATAAGGCAAAATTGTCATTTTTATTATATTGGCCCTGGCTATCCATGAATAATTAATATTCCTCCAATCATTTAAATCTGGCTTCATTTGCATAAAAAAGCATTTTTTTTTATAATTCTACTCATGTGGGTCCTGGATTTGTTCTGGCAGGTTTAATCCCAGATATATTATACCATCAAGCATTATTATAAATGAGGTATCTCTTACAATTTCTTCTTGCAGGGTTGAGTTTGTGATATATAGGAATAGTGATGATTCATGTGTATTTATTTACTTTATATCCTGCTACTTTGATGAAACTGTTAATTTCAACTTTTTAGTTAGGTCTTCTGGATTTTTCAAATATGTCTATATTATATCATTGACAAAAAGAGATAGTTATATTACCTCATTTCTTATTCTGACTCATATTTGTTTTTTTCTTATTGATTTTGATTGGATTTTCAAGACAATATTAAATAACAATTGATGACATCCTTGTTTCATACCTGATCTTATTGGGAGGATTTCAAGCATTTACAAATAATGCTTGCTAATAGTTTTAGGTAAATGTTTTTTATTCTTTTTTATGAGAAAATCTATTTATTATATTTTAAAACATTTTCATTGAACTGAGTGATATATTTTATATAAAACAATTTTCTACATCTATTGATATAATCATTTATTATTTATATTATTGATATAATCAATTATGTTAATAGTTTTCCTTATGTTAAATTATCCTTATAATTATTTCTTGCATAAATCCCACTTGGTGATTATGTATATTTATATATATATATATATATATATATATATATATATATATATATATATATATATATATATATATATATATTGTTTTATTCTTTTGGTTAGTACTTCATTTAGCATTTTTGTTTCATTTCTCTTAATGTTATTGACCTATAATGTTCTTTCTCTATTTTTGTTTTCCTGGTTGAGTGTCATATTTATTATTATATTTATTTCACAAAAAAAAAGAGTTTGGTAGGACTCCTTCTTTTCCTGTTATTTCAAGTAATTTATTTGCTATTGGAATTAGTTGATCTTTAAATGTTTGATAAAACTCACTTATAAATCCATTTGAGGCTGATATTTTTTTCCTAAGGAAGGTCATTCATGGCCTGTTAAATTTCTTTTCCTTTTTTTTTCAGTTTTCCAATTTAGATTTTTTTCATAGTTAACTAGCATTTATTTCAGCATTATTCTTTATAAAATTTTCTCCCTCCCTTTCTTCCCTCCTCTCTCCCCATGACAGCAAGCATGTTAAACATTGACATTCTTTTTTCTAAAATAGGCATATTTAGATATTCCCTTTCCTCCTGTGATAATCTTGGCAGGTTACATTTTATAAATATTATTCAATTTCACTTACACAGTTAATTTTTTGGCACATAATTGGATAAAATGACAACAATCTATTTAATTTCATCGTTATTAGTGGCATATTATTCCTTTTAAATTTTTATCCCTTATCTCCTTTTAAACCATATTAACTAATGGTTTAATTATTCTATTATTTCATAAAACCAAATCCTAATTTTATTTATTTCTTCAATAGAATTTTTACACTAAATTTAATGAATCTCATCTTTAATTTTTAAGACTTCCAATTTAGTGTTTAATTGGCCAGGTTTCATTTGGGTTTTTTCTAGCTTTTTTTTTAAATTACATATCCACTACATCAGTCTGATCTTTATTTTATTGATAAAAGCATGTAGATTTGAAATACTGTTTTTTGCTATATTCCATAGTTTTTGATATGTTGCCTCATTATCTCCATTCTTTTATTGATTGTTTCTATGATTTGTTCTTTGACCCACTCAATCTTTAAGATTAGGTTGTTTTGTCTCCGAATAGTTTTTAATCAATATTTCCATGGTTCCTTATTAAATATAATTTATTACACTGTAATCTGAAAAGTATGCTTTTAACATTTGTGTTTTCTTGTTTTTAACTATAACATTTTATGCATTAATATATGGTCAATCTTTGCAAAGGTAACATGAATAAATGAAAAAAAAAGATGTATTGCTTTCTATTCCTATTCAATTCTCTCCAGATAGCTACCATATCTAGCTTATCTCAAATTTTATTCACTTCTTGCTTTCCTTTCTTATTTTTTGGTTAGAACTATCTATTTCTGAGAGGGAAGATTAAAGTCCCCCACTACCATTCTATATGTGTGTGTGTGTGTGTGTGTGTTTCATATAGTTATAAGTTAATATAGTTTAGTATTATTGTATTTTTATCAAAATATAGCTACCCTGTTTATCTCATTTAATTAAATCTATTTTAGTTTTAACTTTGTCTGAAATCATGCTTGCTAACCTGGCTTTTTTATTTTGTTGAATCAACAGAAGCATAAAACATTCTACTCCAATACTCTGTCTTAAATCTGTGTGTCTCTCATTTTTTCAGTGTTCTTATAGACAACATCTTATCAGATTCAGATTCTTTTAATCCATTTTGCCTTCTGTTTCCATTTTTGAAGTGAATTCACACCATTCACATTCAAGAATACAACTACTATTTGTATATTTTCCTCCAATTCATTATCTTTCATTATTGTCCTCAGTCTCTCTTTTTAACCTATCTCTTTTTTATTACTATTACTTCCCTAATTCATACTCTTGAAGAATCTCTTCTTTATCCTCTTCCCTTATGTTCCTATTTCACCCACTCTTGTAAGAATCCCTCCTTTATTCTCTCCTTTTACCCTCCTAAATCTTGATCTTACACCCTTATAAAAGCCCCTCGCTTTTTCTGTCCCCTGTTTTGCTTATTATCTATTTCTTCCTGAAATTATCTTCCAAGACAAATATAAGAACTTTATAAATGCCACGAAAATTTGTCTTTTTTAGCTCATTCTTCTCAAGTTTTTCTGTATTGCTCACAATTTCTCATTCTCATATGGTTTCTATCTTGCAATAGGAAAGCAACAAACCCAAATCAACATGCTCTTGTAAACAACTCATATACGTTACAATGAACAGAGAGGGAATGGATGTTCAAAAGCAAGCACAACAATGCATCCTTATATCTCATGGTCTTTATCAGTTTTTTCCCTAGAAGACAATCTTCACTCTAACCCCTCTAATCATTCTAAACCACTTTATTGCCTTTCACCAAATGTTACATCATTGGTATTCTATTTGCACACTGTGAATAATATTCCATCACCAGCACTCTATTTTCATACTTCCAGACAGGGGAAAGTTAAATTCCTGCCTCAGACCAACCAGGTGACTTTGGCAAGTCATTTAACCTCTCAGCCTCAGTTGCTGTATATGTAGGTGAAATAAAGGCAACTGCATATAAGGTTCTTAGGAAAATAAAATGAAATAATAGTTGTAAAGTGTTTTGCAAATTTTAAGGTACTACATCAGCACAAGGTATTATTATTATTACTACAGTTCTGCACAATCAATTAATCACCAAGTATTTATTAAATACCTCCTAAGATCCTAATAAAACAATACCACTTCTTTTGGAGCTTACGTTCCATCAGAAATACACTCTCTCTAATATTTTATAATTTTACTGCATCAATTTTATCCATGAAAATATTAAAATATATAAGATACTAAGATAGATGTAACTATGGAGATACTCTTTGTTCAGTGATCTTCTAGGTTTGGCTCCAAGCAGAGGCTAAAAGTTGGAGTCATGAACTTTCCCATGTTGTTCAACAGTGTCCTAAATTTCATTCTTTACATTTATGTACACACAGCCTACCATAATAACTGACATTTCGTAGATGTTCAAAATAAATGTTTATTAATTGCATGATAGTTTGTGAGAAATGCCCTCATTGTCCCAGGTTTTAAAAGAAATTTGGAGTAGGATACAAATGACCTGAACTTTGTCATTCCCTGCTATTTAAATTAATTTAAATTACACTTTTAAACAATAATGCCCCACAGGGATAAAGTAGCTTATTCAATAACCTCCAAATAATGTTTACCCTTTAGGAAAAATCTTGCTCTAATTATAAGATGATACTATGCATCATGGTGGAAGTGAGGGGGCAGGGAAGCTGAGCTGTGTAGAAACTCACTGGAATGTTAAATTTTATTCCAATAGACCTGAGTTCGTTTCCCTCTAGGGAAAGTGCATCAGCTATTTGAGTGCTGTATGTGATTTTGGTATTTGTTTATGAGCTCCTGTGTGTTATTTGAATACCTTTATCTATTTATGGACTCCTATATGACTTTTTCCATTTTCTGTGTGGTGAAATTAATATTGTTGCATACCTAAAAACTAACAAAAATTTCTTATGATGTATATAGAGATAAATTTCTTCAACTAAAAGTAGAAAAGGTTGGACTTTTATTTCTAAAGTTCCTTCCAACCCTAAATCTATTACCTTAATATGGACTTGGTATATTTATCTTGGGGTCAACAGAGGCTGTGTTTTCTTTTTTTATTCAGTTATACTAGTTTCCCCAGTGAGTTTTCTGGGACTATGGGATAAGATAAGCATATTATCATTTAATAATTACAAAGACTGGTAATGAAATGATTTTATAATCGCAACTTAAGTGGGAAAATTAAATGGCATTACTTTCAAAAGTTAATTTTACACATATTTTAAAATAACCATTTGTGTTTATATTCACATTTGACCTTTTATAGTGTCAATGATAGCAAAATTCTATTTTTGCAGCAAGGGTCAGGATTGAAGCTCTTCTGACAAGAGTTTCCCATAGAACGAGAAATTGGCAATTTACCAGAACAGAAAACAGGAATCACCTTAAAATGTTTGCGATTTTTGACTGAGAAGAAACTATTCCTAGGTAGGTCAAGAACCACAGCACAGTGTAAGAAAAGAAGACTGATGGGAAGACATGCTGAGAGGTAAGAAATTTGGGGAGGTTCCTTACTCATCTGTCACAATGTGGAATGACAGAAGGACTTACAAATATTGTAATTTGGAGGAATTACACTTGTCAAATGGCAATCTGGTATAAGCTAAAAAGATGACCTTGAAGTCAGGAATTTAATTCTCACATTGGCAAGTCACTTAACCTCTCAGTGCTTTAGGACAACACTCTAAGGATAAAAATTGGAGAGAATCCATAAATCTGTTTTGATTGGAGGTAATTAACTATTAAGAAAATGACAGGATGTATCTGCCTCCTACCCTTAATTAAGCACATGCCCTTCCCCCAAAACACGTTGGAAACTCTCATGAACCAAAAAGAAAAGATCACTGTCTGATAAAATGTCATTCGGGAGAAGTAGCAAGAAGAACAGTTTGGTTGGATTTTAACATATTTGAAGAGAAGTAGAAAGGCTGGTTGGAACTAGTTTGTGAAAGACATTAAATTACAAATAGAGTATTTTATTCCAGAATTAATATGGAGTCAATGGAGCTTTTTAAGCAAGAAAATAGCATGGTTAGAACTGTATTTTAGCAATACTACTTAGTTGACTGGAGAGATCATAAATAGGAGTGGAGAAAGATTTAGGACAGGGAGGCCAATTAAGAGTATGGCTTTTAGTTTTATCCTTTATGACCAACACAACAAGCCAAATTGTGCTTTTATAGGGCAGATGTTTAAAGATACTGATAATGTTCCCTCTGTAATTGCTTTCCCAGTTTTTCTAATGATATTAAATAGGATTGTATCCATGTCAAATAGACATGATTACACTCTAAGAAAATATTTAGAAAACTAAATCTCATATGGTCAAATATTCACAAACTAATTATAACTGGCAAGATAGTGTTACAGATGCCCAGATCCTAAATAGAGCTGAAAGGCAGGTGGTTAGAGTTATTATCATTCTATAAATCTGACATTTACATTAAGCTGATAGCCCATATACACAATTTTTCTGCTACATCCTTTAGCTAAAGACTAGCTTGTCTATGTTTTGCAAGGAGTTGGATGACAATGGTATAATAGCTTTTTCCATCTTTAGCAAGTCTGACTCAGCAGCTAATGAGGCAGGGGGAGAGAAGAGTCTTTGGTGCTGATCCTCAACAAAGGCTTTTAATAACTTGATGTTGAAGCTTAGGGTCATTTATTAGGAATAATAATTCCTGAGGTTTTCAGGGAATCTAAAGAGTAAGCACTTGATTCAAAAAGCTAAACATGGGGAAATTACAGACTTTGAGTTATAAAGCTGCCCTTTGAATATATATATATATATATATATATATATATATATATATATCCCATTGAAAAGATAACTATATAAGAAAGTCTTTTCAAGACTTATGAAAGTCTGTCAGAAGATATCAAGCCTAGTGAACTCATTTTATTGGATAATACACTTTCCTGTGGAAACTGACAAAAAATAATATATATATATACATGTTTAGATATGTAGGTGTATATATTATATATTACATATAATACATATTATATATATATGTATATATATATGTGTGTGTGTGTGTGTGTAACCTTTTCATAAAGTATAGGGTCCGAGACCATTAATTACCAAGGTCCTGTGGTCACTGACTGCCAAGATACCTATGACTATGGAATAGGGTATCTCAGAAAGAATAGGAAAGATTCTAAAGATGTCAAATATAAGATTGTTGGTGAGTGCAAAAGAGTTATCACAGCCATGGCATTTCAATTATTCTGCAACTAAGGCCTCTTGCTGCTTACAGTAGGGATAGATCTAGATAATGTATAACAGATATCCAGACACAAGAGGAAAGTCATACTGGTGACTTAAGGCTATAGAGCTATTTGACTCGTGCCCAGTGAGCACTTGCTTAGTATTGTCCCTCTTCTGACATAATCGGCTTTAAAATTGCCTTATCAGGATTAAGGAGCATGAAGTTCAAAGTCTGAGTTGGCCCAACTTTTATTTTCTTGCCCACAGGCAGTGGCATTTGAAAGTGAGGTTGAAGATCTTATTTAAAGCTATTGACAGCTGTGAGGATTCTATTTTTCAAGCTACTGTGATTTCATTAAAAGTGGGAATTGCTTCCAAAAGTTAAGATCAAGCCCTAGTTACAAAAGTACATGCTTCTTAAACAACCACAACAATAATAGTGGATATATTTTAGAGAATTTCCTGAGGCTCAGAAAAGTTGTCACTTGTCCCTAGTCACATAGTCAATATATGCCAGAGTTGGAACCTGAGCTCATATCTTCCTGAGAACTTGACAGAGGAGCAGGCGGGAATAAAAATGTTACTACATGCCTTTTTAAAAAATAGTATTTTGGGGGGCAGCTAGGTGGCACAATGGATAGAGCACCAGCCCTGGAGTCAGGAGGACCTGAGTTCAAATCAGAACTCAGACACTTAATCATTACCTAGCTGTGTGGCCTTGGGTAAATCACTTAAGCCCATTGCCTTGCAAAAACTAAAGAAAAAAAATTGTACTTTTTCAATTAATAAGCACTTATTTTCTTTTTATTTTTCATAAAAGCATCTATTTTACATTTTTTCCTTCCTTCTGATATTTTTAAATTAAAAAACCTTCATAAAAAATATGTATAGTATAACTAAATATATTCTCAACTGCCTAAGTATGTCTCAATCTGCATTGAAAATTCATCCCTTCTTTTGTCTGGAGAGAGCCCTTATGTTTTAGTTTCAATCCTCTGAAATTGAAATGTGTCACTGCATTGATGAGAGTTTTAAAGCCTATCAGAAGTTGGCTATATAGAGAACTGCATTAGATTTATAAGGTTACAAGTCATTCCCCAATTGATAAAAGGTCAAAGGCTATGAAAAGATAGTTTTCAAATGATGAAATTAAAACTACATATAATCATATAAAAATGCAACAGATCATTATTGATTAGAGAAATGCAAATTGAAACAACTGTGAGGTATCACCTCACAACTATCAGATTGGCTAAGATGACAAAAAGGGAAAATGATCAATGTTGAAGAGTTTCTGGGAGGATTGGGACATTAATGCATTGCCAGTTGTGAACAGATCCAACCATTCTGGAGACCAATATGGAACTATGCCCAAAGAGCAATTAATCTGTTCATTCTCTTTGACCCAGCTGTTCCAAATCTAGGTCTATATCCAGAAGAAATAATAAAAATTGCAAAAGTCTCACATGTTCCAAAATATTTGTAACAGCTCTTTTTGTAGTGGAAAAGAATTGGAAATTGAGGGGATGCCCATCCATTGGGGAATGGCTAAGCAAGTTATGGTACCTGAATCCTATGGAATACTATTATTCTATCAGAAACCATTAATGGTCGGACTCTAGAGAAGCATGGAATGAGTTACAGGATCTGATGCTGAGAGAAGGGGTAGAGCCAAGAGAACAATGTGCACATCAACAACAGCATTGTGACATGATCACCCCTGATGGTTACAGCTTTTTGCAGCAATCCAGAGAGCTAGGACAACTGCATTAGACTGTCTATGGACAATATTATCCCCATCCAGAGGAAGAAAAACAAAACGAAATAAAGCAAAACAAAAACCTTTAATAATCTGATGAACATTACATTCACTTTTTAAAGAAGTATCACTCATGTATCTCTTTCCCTTAATTCTAAATCTACCTACTAGAAGTGATTAATCTGCAAACATGTTTAATATGAATGTGTATGTACAATATTAACCTGACTGTTCACCACCGAGGGGAGGGGGGTGGGAAGGAAGAGTGGAAGGAAATGTTGTAACTTAAAAATATACATGGACATATGGATAAAAGTGGAAAACCTTTGATAACATGTGTTTGGAAAAGTAAAATATCAATTAAAAAAAGAAGGTGACTAGGAGGTACAGTGGATAGAGCACTGGCCTTGGATTCAAAAGGACCGGAGTTCAAATCTGACCTCAGACACTTGCCACCCACTAACTGTGTGACCTTAGGCAAGTCACTTAACCTTTTTTGCCTTGCATCCAGGGTCATCTCCAGTTGTCCTGATTCTTATCTGACCACTAGGCCCCAATGTTTCTGGAGGAGAAAAAGAGGCTGGTGATTTAGCACAGTATCCTCCTCACTCTAATCCAATTCATGGTCTTCTTTGAAAATGAAGGACAAACATTAAAGCCTTTCAAAATTGTTTTATTTTCTTACCATGCTATTGTCATTGCTGAAAGTGTTGAAATTTTCCTCCTAATCTTGCAAAAATAGTTTCTTTTTTCTCTTCCTTCCACCCTGTCCTCCTCCACCACCACCACCGACAAAACGGTAATAATTTTGCATGGTCAAACAAAACAAATTCCCAAAATGACCATAACCTACTCCTGAAACCTCTTGCTAAATTATCAACACCTAAACATATTACATTTAAATATTTATCTGCGGATAATAAGTACCTGAGTTTACAGGCCTGATTAGTACTTCAAAAATAATTTAAAACAATTTCTCATCACTTTGCAGCATTACAAAATACCACACCCTTATCCTTATCCATCTACCCACCCCACTTCTGCAAGACATTGGTTAAAAAATCAATTAAATTGGTAAAATAAATGTAATGATTGGCATAGTGGGTAATGACAGAATTCAACTATAAATTTAGTAACAGTTTTAAACAAATTTATTATTTTAAATTATGAGAGTCCATATATGTTCATATTATTCATGTTATATGATTTATGTAATTTACTTGTGATGAATCATTTTAAATGTTTTATTTTCATTATATATCTAATCCTATTTGCTCTCCTGACTTTAAGTCCTAAATCATTAACTGCCTGGTAGACATTTCAAATTAAATTTCCTTTAGGGCTTTCATACTACACACATACAAAACAGAACCCATCCCTTTTCCGAATTCCCTTATTTCTGTTAACTGCATCACCATCCTTCTACCAGAATTTTTGGAATGTTTTGAGTTTTACATTTTTCCCTTCCTCCTTTCCATCCCCCCCCCCCAAAAAAAAAAAACAATCTGCTAAAGGCTCCACAATTATAGCCATCCTAAACAATAGATCCATATTGATCATATTTTGAGAGAGAAGAATCAAATCCAAACAGATGAAAGAAAATATTAGAAAGAAAGAAAAACTGAAATAATACATAATAATACATGAGACAACTTTTAAATAATAATAAGCTTTGCTTTTCATTTAAATTCCACAGTTTCTTCTCTGGAAAATAATATCCATGTTGTTAGTGTGTATAATGTTATTCTGATGCTACTCATTCATGCAAGTCTTTCCAAGCTATTTTGAAGTCCCATCCCTCATGATTTCTTATGGAACAAATAGTGTCCCATCATATACACATACCACAATTTGTTTAGTCATTCCCCAATTGATAGGCATCCCTTTGATTTCCTATTGTTTGCCACTACAAAAAAGAACCATGAATATTTTTGTACATATGGGATTTTTACCCTTTTCCATGATCTCTTCAGGGTATAAACCCAGTAGTGGCATTGCTGGATCAAAGGGCATGCACATTTTATTGCCCTTTAAGCATAATTCTAAACAGCTATCTAGAAAAGTTGGATCAGTTCACAACTCCACTAATAAGGCATTAGTGTCCTAAATTTCCCACATCCCCTCCAACATTGATAATTTTCCTTTTTAGTTATATTGACCAATCTGATAGTTTGTGAGGTGGAAACCACCAACTTTCCAATCCTTCAGGTTCACATCCTTGGAATCTTCCCCAATCTTCTCTCCCTTACTCTTGCTTCTTCCTCTGTTTCATTTCTCCCATTCATATTCTTCTCTCCACTCACACAGCCATCAGTGGAATTCAGTCCTTCATCACTTCGGACCTAAATTGTTGCAATAACTTCCTACTTAGTCTTCCTTCCTCATCTCTCCCCTCTCTAATTCATCCTCCACACAATTGAAAATTATTATATCTGGAAAGCACAAGAGCTGGCCATATTTACTCTTTGTTTAAAGACCTTCAGTGGCTCCTAATTGTCTCTTGGAGTAAATATAAATTTTACTGTTTGGTCTTTAAAACCATTCAAAACCTGGCACCAATTCACCCTTCCAGATTTATACATTATCCTCTTCATGGATTGTTTGTTTCCATTAAACTAGTCTTTTTGCTGTTCCTCCCCTTTCCATCTCCAATTTTTGTATGTCCTGTTCCCCAAGCCCAGTACTCCTTCCCTCCTCACCTTTCCTTGCTTATTAGTACCTCCAAATTCTTTTCAAACTAAGCTCATCTCCTCCTACATGAAGACCCCAAATTATGGTTTCTCCTACAGAAAATATTAGTTGATATTATCTCTTCTAAGACTATTCCATTCTTTGAAGGATGAGACTGCTTTTTTGGTCCTTGTATTATTTCCAGTGCTTGTCTGGAACAATGTAGCAAGTTAATCATTTTGTATTGTATTAATGATTTCAGTCAATGTTCAGGGAAAGTGGGGGCTACAGGGCAGAGAGGGTTAGAGTTGGGGTCAGACAGACCTGATTTCAAATCTAGCCTTCGATACTTTCTAGTTATGTGACTTTAGGCAAGTCCCTTTCCTCTGATTTGTCTCATGTTTTAGTTGGGAAAATAATAGCCCTACCTCTTAGGGTTTTTGTGAGCATAAAATGAAATAGTATTTGTACAGTCCTTTGAAATCTTAAAGGACTTTATAAATGCAAACTACTTTTTTAAAGTATTATTGCTCACAGACTCCAATAAGTAATTCCCCAAGAGTCATTACCTCACAGTTTGGGAGCTATTGGCTTAGACCAAATGGCATTTAAATTCCCTGTCAATTCTATTTTATTTTAATTCTACAACTTTACATGTAACCAAAATCCATTTGTCCTAGGAAATCAAGATTTAGGAAAGAAGGCAGAGTCAAAGAGGGTTTATGATCTTACCGAAGACATTCCACCACAGGTGACCAGTCTCAGTACCACCATATTGAAAAATTGTGGGAAATTTGATAGGGGTTAGGAATGGTGAGACAGTAGTCAGAAAACAGGGGATGACACCTAGATAGCACCAGATGCCACATAAGCTACCAGGTTTGTATCAGCTAGCCTAAAATCTATTAGGAAACAGAGGAATAAAAGAAAAAGAAAGAAGGGATGGGATTGAGGGGAAATAAAAAAGGAGAGAAGAAAGACAGGAGGAACTGGGGCAAGAAGGAGAAGAAAATTCAAGTGGAAAGAGAGAAACTCGTCACATTTTAAACAAACTTATCTGATTCTTTCATTCCTTCTTTTTAATTGGTCTGATTCTTTTTCAGTTCATGACTTGAGATGACTAACCTGTATTGATGCAAATACAAATACTACTCAACCACCACCAGGACATCAATTATTTGGTTGCTATTCTTTATCATTCACTAGAATTAGAATTTTTTAATCAATTTTAGAGCTTGTTACCCACTGACTGATCCTTAAAATGTTTTTCGATCATAGATATTTAAATCCATCTATGACTTCATCAAAACAGGTTTTTCTCTCCATTAATGTCAATCTCAATATATTTACTCATTCTGTACTTTTCTGTTTGAGACTTTTCAACAAATCCTACACCAAGCCATATAGGATTTCTTCCAATTTTTTTCCCCAAATTTATTGGATACCAGCTGAACTCATGAACCATTTATCCCTCTCACTTATTATGATCGGCCACTTCCTTTTCTGAACATACATGTCTTCAAAGTATACTATTTCTTTAGCTAGAAGTTGTTTCCAATATTATGTAGTCCATTTTAATTTTCCATGCATCTTCCTTTGTCCTTGGTTAAAATGCAGATTTCTATCTTGTGATTGAGCAACTTACTGATACAGAGATGTGTGAATTTTTTAATTTAAGTATTTTGTTTTTCCAACCTCATAAAATGTTAGTTTTTACCAATCCTTTTTTAGCAAGGTTTTGAATTTTACAATTTTTCTCCCTCTCTTCCTTTCCTCCCCCTCCCCTGACAGAAAACAATCTGACATAGGCTCTATATTTATACCCACGCTAAACATAGATCAATATTGAACATGTTGTGAAAGAAGAATCAGATCCACGTGGAAAAAAGAAAACATTAGAGAGAAAAAATGACAGTATATTAGACAACTTGAAACTCTGAAGATAAGCTTTAGTTTTCATTTAGACTCCACAGTTCCTTCTCTGGATATGGATGGTATGTTCTATCACATGTCTTAAAATGGTCTTTCATTATTGTACTGCTGAAATGAACAAATCTATAATGGTTAATCATGTCCCTATGTTGTTGTTAATATGTACAGTATTTGTCTGATTCTCTCATCCCACTCAGCATTAATTTATGCAAGTCTTTCGAGGCTTTTCTGAAATCTCATCCCTCATGATTTCCTATAGAACAATAGCATTCCATCATATATAATTAGTATAGCCATTCCTCAATGAGCATCCCCTCAATTTCCAATTCTTTGCCACTACAAAAAGAGCTGCTATGAATATTCTTGTATATGTGGAATTTTTACCCTTTTTCATGGTCTTTTAAGGATACAAACCCAGTAGTGGTATAACTGGATCAAAGGGTCCTCTATTTTTTTAATTTTGTTAACAGATTCTTGGTGTCACATGAAGTCATTATCTTCCATAGATTCCAATCTATTTTTCAGAAAAGAAATTTCTCCATTTAACTTTTGCATCTCTTTTTCAATTTGGTCAATTCTATTTTTAAAGGAATTGTTATCTTTTTTTTTCCCTTTGCCCAATTGTGTTTATCTTCTTTTTGCATTTGTTCATTTATATTTTTCAAGGATTTGTTTTCTTCTGTCTTTTTTGTTGTAACATACGAATTTTCTGTTGCATTTCTTTTCCCAATTTTTCCATTTGATTTTTGAATTCCTTTCTGATCTCTTCTAAAAAGTCTGTTTGAGCTGGAGACCAATTCATATTCTCCTCTGAAGCTTCACATATAGCACCCCTTGTGACCTCCTATTCTGAGCTAGTATCCTTATCACCAAGGTAACATTCAATAGACCATGCTTTTCACTGGCCTTTTTTCATTTTGGGGTGTTAGCTTTTCCTAGGATCTTTTGTTAGGAGAGGGGCTGTTTTGCAGATATTTGGTGTTGAGATCCCTAAAAGCTTTGCTTACTGACGTTTGGAATTCCAGAGGATTACTCAGTGGGACCAACCAGTAAAGAAGGTCAGAAGTTTTCTCTGCATTGTCTGTTTTGGGGGTGTCAGCAGTCCACTCCCAAGCCTGGAGTTGGATCAAGACTGCCCTCATGCAATCCAGTCAATGGGTTAGGTTGCAGAACTAGAAAAACCAAAGGAACTCTCTGGATAATCAATCAGTTTTGGGGAAGTCTGCCACTCACATGGGTCTTGAAGAAAGGTATGGATATCTGGAGCTCTTTCTTGTGTTTGTACTAGAGAAAGCCAGGTATTCCCACAGGAACTCGAATGATTCCTCTGGGAACACTGGGGGCTCAAGGTTCAAGTCTTCCAGACCGGCCAAGCTGATAGAATGAATTTCTGGTCAGACCTAATCCCTGCACTGGAGCTCTCCCAGGCCATTCACCACAGACACCACAAAGACTTCTGCTTCCACCTCTGTGGTTCTCAGTTAAGTCCCCTGCCTCACCCTACCAGCTGTGCACTAAGTCTCTGCCTTCTACCCTGGGAATGCCCATGTTCCCCGCTCCCCCCAGACCTTGCTGGAAGATGCTCCCCTCTGTTCTTTTGTGGGTTCTGTCCATTCAAAAATCTTTTAAGAAGCTTGAATTCTATCAGTACTGAGGGAAAATGAAGAGTGCTTAAAGCAGTGCCTGACTTATCTCTGCCATTTTGGTTGGAAGTCCCCAGTGTATTTTTTTTAGTATTAATATTATTCCAGTTTAAAAAAAGAATAGCATACTCAGAAAGGAAGAGAGGAAAAGAAGCTATTATCAAAATATTTGATTTAATGGTTCTACCTTCCAGTTATCTTCAGTTACCTCATGTGAAGTCTCCTGTAATGAGAATTATATACTGATCTTCTGTATGAGGGATTGTCTAAAATCTGTGTGCATAGAGCTCTTGTTTATGTACAGAGATAGAGGAAGTACATAGTTGCACAGAGATATTGCAATGTGGCTTCACAATGTGAGAAATGTGATAGATAAATGATGGAGACAGAGAGAGACAGAGAGAGATAAAGAGGGGGAGAGAGAAGAGAGAGGGGGGGAGAGAAGAGAGAGGGAGAGACAGAGCAGAGAGAGAGAGAGAGAGAGAGAGAGAGAGAGAGAGAGAGAGATGATAGGCTAAATCAAGAGATCAAGGATAGATCAAGACAGAGAAGGACTAACGAAAAATATTTTAAACATCCAATATATATTTGTTAAGTTCAAATCATCCAATAAATCTCATCAATGTGAGGATTCTCTCCACATTTCCACATAACTGTTTACCAATGCCTGCAATCCTTTTCCTCCCTTGACCATATACTTGCATCAACTAACCAGGGAAGAAGCAGTCATTGTGCTGAGCAATATTATTTGATTCTTGACATTCCATAGCTAGTTTATCATTTATCCCTTGGTCTTATTATATGATTTGTCCATCTTCTTTTTCACTCATATATTTCTTTAATGCCACCTTATTCTTTGTTTCTCCTATGTAGTTCCTTGTTTGTAATGCTTTGGAGAACTTGCAAGTTTTGCAACTATTTAAGTCAGTATCCATGAAAAGGGAAGGCTCCATTCTTAGAAAATGTTATGTATAATCCAACCAGACTGGATGAACATTATGCTCTAAGATTTGCATTCTCCAATGACAGGAATGTGCATCTGTAACACAGTTGTGTCATCTGGACACAAGCATACAATGTATATGCACATTTTCAGTGTGCATTGTGTGTATATACATATACTTGAGTGGACATATACTATACTCATGTAAACTATGAATGTATACACAGATTATATTTAAAACAATTCCCTTTACAAACAGGTTTTACTTTAACTGAGATATGTTCTTAAAGTTCAGGTCCAAATAATATAAATAAATAAAGCTATTTTCCTACTCAGGAATCTTTGTGGCTCTCTATTGACTTTAAGAAAAAAATGAAACTCTTGAATATAACTCTTTTTAAAAAAATGTATTTACTTTGAATTTTACAATTTTTCCCCTAATCTAGCTTCCCTCCCCCTACTCCCCATAGAAGGCACTTTCTTAGTCTGTACATTGTTTCCATGCTCTACATTGATCTAAGTTGAATGATGAGAGAGGAATCATATCCTTGAGGGAAAAAAAGTATAAGAGATGGCAAAATTACATAATAAGATAAATGTTTTAAAAAATGAAAGGAAGTAATCTTTGGTCTTTGTTTAAACTCCACAATTCTTTCTCTGGATACAGATGATATTCTCCATCACATATATCCCAAATTGTGCCTGATTGTTGCACTGATGGAAAGAGCAAGTCCATTAACCTTGATCATCACCCCCATGTTTCTGTTAGGGTATGCAGTGCTTTTCTCATTCTGCTCATCTCACTCTGCATCTGTTCATGCAAATCCTTCCAGACTTCCCTGAATTCCCATCACTCCTGGTTGCTAATAGAAAATAGTGTTCCATCACATACATATACCACAGTTTATTAAGCCATTCCTCAATTGATGGACATTCATTCAATTTCAATTCTTTGCCACTAAAAATAGGACTACTATGAATATTTTTGTACAGGTGTTGTTTTTACCCTTTTGCATGATCTCTTCATGGTATAAATCCAGCAGTGGTATTGCTGGATCAAAGGGTATGCATATTTTAGTGCCCTTTGGCTATAATTCCAAATTGCTCTCCAGAAAGGTTGGATGAGTTCACAGCACCACCAACAATGTATTAGTGTCCCATATTTCCCACATCCCTTCCAACATGGATCATTGTCCTTTCTGGTCATATTGGCCAGTCTGAGAGGTGTGAGGTGGTATCTCAGTGGTACTTTAATTTGTAGTTCTCTAATAAGTTGTAATTTAGAGCAATTTTTCATATGACTATAGATCTCTTTGATTTCCTCATCTGTAAATTGTCTTTGCATTTCCTCTGATCATTTGTCAATTGGGGAATGGCTTGTCTTTTTTTTTAAATTAGACTTAGTTCTCTGAATATTTTATAAATGAGTCCTTTGTCAGAAACATTAGTTTCAAAGATTGTTTCCCAGTTTACTAAATCTTTTGATCTTGGTAATTAGTGGTTTTGTCTGTAGCAAAAGCTTTTTAATTTAATGTAATTGAAATTGTCTAGTTTCTTTTTAGTAATGTTCTCCATTTCTTCCCTGTTCATAAACTGTTTCCCTTTCTATAGATTTGACAAGTAAACTATTCCTTGGTCTCCTAGTTTACTTATAATATTTTTTATGTCTAAATCCTGTATTCATTTTGATCTTATCTTGGTATAGACTGTGAGGTGCTGGTCTATTCCAAGTTTCTTCCATATTAACTTCCAATTTTCCCAACTGTTTTTTTTTGAAGAAAGTTTTTATTCTCCAAAATGGACTCTTTGGGGTTATCAAGCAGCAGATTACTATAATCATTTCCTGCTTTTGCACCTAATCTGTTGAATACAACTCTTAAAGCCTTTATAGTCTGGCTCCAGGTTACCTTTAGTCTCATTGCAGGTTCCTCCTCTAGGTCCAATGTCCCCCAGCCTCATATACTTCAATTTCAAAGTTAGCTGACTTCCTTTTTCCTAAGTCTCAGGGCTCCATTGCCCATTTCTTTACCTTTTCGTAAGCTTTCTTGTGAAAGTTCCTCATCATAACATTATAAAATTCTTAACTTACCTCAAGGCAAATATTGTTATATATTCTTCACTTTGTGTTATTATCTTTTTTATTTTATTTTTTTAGGTTTTTGCAAGGCAAATGGGGCTAAGTGGCTTGCCCAAGGTCACACAGCTAGGTAATGATCAAGTGTCTGAGACCGGATTTGAACCCAGGTACTCCTGACTCCAGGGTCGGTGCTTTATCCACTGTGCCACCTAGCCGCCCCTGTGTTATTATTATCATTACTACCTGTTTGACCCTGGGCAAGTCACTTAACTCTGATTGCCCCACAACCAACTCCCCTTCCCTGCAAAGAAAGAAAAAGAAAACAGATCTGGTTTCTCCTATTTGTCAGCATTCTCTCTCCCTTCTTAAACTAAGTTATACCTCTCTTTTTTAAGTACTTATATTTTGAATAGGATTAATTTTTGATTTTGTCTTTATATCCCAAGCACCTTGCTTAAGCTGGAACTTTAAAAAAGGTAGGATGGGTTTGATAAATTGTAAAGATAAACAGTTTTGAAAGATGTCAAAATTCTGATCAATGAAATAATCAACCACAACTCCACAAAACCAGTGATAGAGTATGTTATGAAACTTTCTGACAGAGAAGTAATGGACCCGAGAAAAGGAATAGATTTTAGATATGTATTATGTTCTATTCTAAGTGTTTCTTCTAAAGCAGGATTCTTTCCCTTTTAATTGGGATGGAGTCTCTAAGTTGTTGATAAGTGATTATGAGTATTAGAACATCAAATGAAATAGATGGGAGTTTGAGGAGAAAGAGGGAGTTAATGATAGTTCTACATTAAAAAATTGAAAATAAAGAGGATTGGTTATTTAATCACTTTTGATACACAAAAATTAATTCAGAGGGAGATAAATATAAGAAATAGATCTTTGAAATAATTATGTTAGATTGTCTTGAAAAAACAAGCTATATATATAATAGACACCCCCAGTTTTAGAGACAATCCTGTTTTTCTGTTCTTT
Organism: Macrotis lagotis; assembly: GCF_037893015.1. Lineage (NCBI taxonomy): Eukaryota > Metazoa > Chordata > Mammalia > Peramelemorphia > Peramelidae > Macrotis > Macrotis lagotis. Next base: position 253,348,185 of record NC_133660.1, on the reverse strand, counting down.
ATATGTGAAACTGTTCTTATTTTCTGATTTTGATTAGTATAACTAGAAATAGAATTAATTTTAAATATTTGTTGAATTGAGCTGAAAATCCCTGGAAAAATTAAAGTTTTCATTATTGCCATTGATTTGATTTGTTTTCCAAGCTACAAAGACTAATGATAAAATACATGCCCTTCACACATGAAAGTGAAGAATACATAATGATAATAATAATAATAACAGAGTGAAGAATACATAACAATATTTGCAAATGAAGAAACTGAATGTGATAGAGAGGAAGTGACCTTTTTAATATCATGAAATTACAAAACTAGAATTGAAATCGGGTCCTTTGATACCTAATACAGTTCTCTTTCTGTCTTCAGTCGAGAAAAGTGAAGTACAAATTTGCAAGTATAGCTGTGTAATCCTTTCCCATCCTTTCATAAGGCAAAGTGGAGAAGGTCCTCAGTTTGGAATCATGATCTTTGTTTGAATGTTTTCTTTGACAAATGTTCAAAGTAGGACATGGGACAATTCCCTTTAATCATTTGAACCCTTTTTTCCTTCTTTACCTACTGTTGTTGTGAGGAAAGGTCTGTAGAAATAGTAATTGTTATAACAAGAACCTAGAAGTTGTTTTAACTACCATACAAGAATGACATTTTCTTGGGGAAAAAAATTTCAGTACTTCCTTTCTATAATTTAGCAAGAAAAATATTGTGTATATACTTTGAACTAGAGTTGCAAAAAAACCTCAAGTTCTTTTCAGAATTTACTTCACTACTCTGGTTACTCCAAAGGTCCTTAATCTCAACAATTTGGGTCCTATCTCTAATGGGGCAGGCTACTACCTACTGAGCTCTTTTCATCCTGTATTTATCGTATCTATGATATATCATAAATTTGCCACTGGGGGTCCACCCAATAGTGACTAACCACTCTCATCAATGTGCCTGATCCTGGTTATTTTTTTTTCACCTACAGATTTTTCAGTTGTACTTTTTTCCCCTGACTATTGCAGCATCCTTTATACTAAAGCTGCTTTCTTTTTCTTTTTCTTTTTTTGCAGTGGGGGGGTGGTTGTGGGGCAATCAGGGTTAAATGACATGTCCAGGTTCATACAGGTAGCAAATATCAAGTGTCTGAGGATGGATGTGAACTCAGGTCCTTCTGACTACAGGACTGGTGATCTATCCACTGCACCATCTAACACAACTGCTTGCAAAACTCAGGAGTGTATCAAGAATCAGTTTAAAATGTTTAATAAAATAAATAAAAATTTAAAAAAACATAGCTAATGTTAGTTTGTGGTTTTCAAAAATTGAGATTAAGCCTTCAAGAATCTATTACTAATTGGAGGGTTTTTTTCCCTATTTTAAATACAAGCTTATTGTCTTTTTGAGAAGAAAGGCATGTAACTTCTCTACTGAATGATTTTTTGTTGTTCCTCAGAAACTGACCACAAAGTACATGTGTAGTTTCCCTTGGGGTTGAACAGTATATACTTTCTTTTTTATTAACTACAATTTGAATTCAACAACACTAATTTATATCAATTTTCCTATATATCTCCTCATCTAGAATATGATCATATTCACAAGAAGCCTTAGCAATGCAGTTTAATCTTCAACTTCAGTTTTTGGTAGATGGGCATTCTATGACTTTCACTGTCACAAAACTGATGGCTTTTTTGATAATTATGATTTCCTAGGTTTTGATATGAATTTTACATTCTTTGTCCTATAAATAAATGTTCATTTCTGGAGCCTTGTGAACCAATATGCTTGCAAAGGGAGTTGGTGACAGCTAATTGGATAGTATCAGACAATTAATATCCAGATTATCTAAACAAGAGGGAAAAAATGGAAAAATCTTTAAAATTAAAACACATCTTTTACTGATAACAAGAATATTATATATCCCTAATTAGAATAATTTCTCCATGGAAAATAGTGTGTCTTATATAAAAGTATCTCTTCTTTAGAACATTCCAGTTTTTTTCTCATAAAAGATTCATAATAAATGTTTATTGAATTGGATTTCATTTTACGATACACATACACACACACACACACACACACACACACAAAATAGAAGGATCTTTGTTTCAAAGATAAGCTTAGAGATCATTGCTTAGCATTAAGAGCTTCCTTAGTTGGGAAGAAAACTATGTGTTGTTTAATTTCAGATTGCTGAACCAGAGAAAGAATTTGCTGAAGAACATTCTCTCTCTCTCTCTCTCTCTCTCTCAAAGCAATATGGAAGGAGATGGAAAATTCTAGCCCTAAAGCATTTAATGCATATATTCTGTTAATTCTTTTGTGTTTCTTAAATGCTCTTCCCCGATGAAACTAACATGCCTTTCCCCCTAAAATAACCTTATATATCACCATAAACCAAAGTCCTCAAAACAAAAAGGTTATTCCTGTTTCCATAAGTGAATATGTGAACATCTACACACAAACACATGCGAAGACATATACAGCTGCATACATCCACTTCAGTGACATTCCAAAGAGTATGTGTACCAAGGAGTCTAAAGTGTATTGCCAGATCAATTTGTCATTTGAAAAATATAAAATCTAATAAGTTGTTTCTCTTAACATAGCAGGCTTAGGGTTTAAACTAATTTAATAAAGATTTTAAAATTAAGTTGGAATAGGCAGTGACTCATAGGTCAGAAGTGGGTGGCAGGTGACAGAGGGGAAGGCCTAAGGCAATAATGAGACTCTTGGAAGCCAGCTTCTATTCCCAATGTTGGAAGGTATTATTTCTTCTGTCATTTTAGCCGGTCTTTTTTTCACACATCTGTTAATGAAAGTCACTCAGGAATACATTTGGAGAATTTCTGAAAAGAAGAATTGTTATGCCTCCCCCCAAACCCAGAAAAACAAAGCATCGCCAGAAAGGTTAAATGCATTTTTAAAAGATCCATAAGGTTAGGATTAAAGCCAGTGTTTTTCATCTAAACCAAGTACAATAGCATCTGCTGCCTCTTGAAGAGTTGTATACTTTCTCAAAAACAACCAGTGCCTATGCATGAAAATAATAATAACAGGGGAAAGAATCAGCAAGCCACCGCCGATAGCAGCTGCTAACACTTTCTGGAGCATTCCAAAGTTTGCAATGAGATTTACATATAGCATCTCATTTGTTTCTCCCAAGAACCCTGAAAAGTGAGTTAGTATCATTGTCATTTCACAGGAGAAACCAAGGCTCACAAAGGTTGACACTTGCCCAAGGTTGCAAAGCAATTAAGCATCTGAGCCAGGACTGAATTTCAAGTGACTTAAAGAAACATTGGAGATCTTGAGAATGACATTCAATAAACATTTAAGTGCTTGCTGTGACTAGAGCATTGAATGACTTGGAAAGAGATATAAGGAGGAGACACAATCCTGAACCTCATGGAACTGACGATAAAAAGGACATATTTTCATATGTATACAATTTTAATACCCAAACTCTGAAACAGGAATATTGGGACTGAAAGAGATAAAGGAAGGCTTCATGTGAAGATGATTCTAGGATGGGTCTTAAAAGATGGGTAGCATGTCAACAAAAAATGGGCAGGGAATCATTCCAACACAGGGGACTTTGTGAGCAAAGTCATCTTCTTGAGAAAGGCCCTATGAATAATAATCTGTATAAAGTATAAAATGTAATGATTATCATGGTTAATCCAAGAATTCATAAAGCAAAAACTAATAAACAAAATTATTTATTTTTATAAATAAAATTATAATTTGAGGGGAAGAATAGTATCTAATCTACAGTGGGAAAGGGAATCATACCTGTACCACTGAAATCATAAATCCAGTCAAAAAGAAAACATATTGACATAATGAATAGAATGGTGGATCTTGCTGCTCAGAGCACATCATATCAAATATTATACAAGACACTTATAAGTTGTGTGACCACAGGCAATCAAAATGTCTTTGAGTGTCAGAAAGCTCCCTAAGATGATGACTTAGAGATGGATTGCAATCTACATTGTTGGTGTCCAGATCAATGAAATCTTTTGTCTTTAGCAGAAAGTTAGTCAATGCCATGTGATGCTATGACTTCAACCAGCTACATTGGAGAGCAATTAAGCTATAACTCTTGGAAAGGGAATTTCTTCAAGTAAATCTGTTATTTCATGGTTTGTGGATTAAAGTTCAGGTATAATCAGTCCCAGTTTAGAGAAGAAGACACAAAAATGTGAAGTGATTTGCCCAAAGTCAATTTATAATAGAGAAAAGATTTGAGCTCAAGGCTTTAAATTTCAAGGACAATGTTCATTATATTACATCATGTGGCTTCTCCAGAACTAGTCATTACAATAAGGAACTCATTTAGTGAGTATCAATAAATCCATAAGGAGATTATAATATCTCTGGTAAGAAAGGGCAAATACAGATAAAGGAAAGAGAGAACATTTAGGTACTAAACTGTGTGATTCTATGCTTATACTATTTTGTTGATGATATCATCTACTCCCTTGGATTTAATTATGATCTCAATGTTGATGATTCTTCTCCTGGTTTCTCTTCTGACTTACAGGTTGCCTTCTCCAAATATTTTTCAAATCTCAAATCAGATGTCCACTAGGCATCTTAAAATCAACATGTTTCAAAGCTTTACTAAACCCCTCCTACCTTCTTCATAACTATTTAGGGAACAACTATTTTCTCAGTCCCAGAGGCTTGCAGCCTAAGAATTATGCTTAAATTCTCACTATCTTTCATTCTGCATATGCAATCTAGTCCAAGGCTTCTTAATGCCATATTTGAAACGTCTCTCAAATGTATACTCTTCTCTCCCCTAACACTGTCGATACTCTGGTTCAGACCCTTATCCTCTCACACATAGTGTCTGCAATATCTTGCTTGTTGATCTGTCTGTCATAACTTTCTCTCCAGCAGGATCATCCTCCATTAAGCTCCCAAAAGGGTTTTCCTAAATCTTGTCAGGCCATTTAAATCCCAATAATCAATAAATTCCAATGACTCCCTATCACCTCTATGATCAAATGCAAAATCCTATGTTTGGGATTCAAATTCATTCATAACCTAACTTCTTGATGCTTTCCAGTCTTCTTGCAACTTGCCCGGCCCCTCAATCTTTATTCTTTAAACCAATGGCACAGACTTCCTTGATGTTCCTTAGACAAGTCACACCATTTCTCAGGCATGATCATTTTACCTGACTGTAATCCATGACTGAAATGCTGTCCCTATTGGTTTCTTTGAATTCTCAGCTAATATCCTCTCTTTTATAACATCTTTCCCAACCCTTCCTAATCCCAGTTCCTTCCCTCTGTCATTTCCTATTTATCTTTCATATAACTTGTTCATCCATGTACATTATCTCCACCACTTAGTTGTGAATTACTCAAGGGCATGAATTATATTTTTACATCCAGGTTATTAACCCAGTCCCTATCATTTTTCAGGCTTTTAATAAATTATTATTGACTGACTGATTCTTAAAGGGAAAGATGATTTCAGGTTGAAAAAAGTCAAAGAAATGTTCTTAGAAGAAAAGTTAGAAACTGAAGGATGGGCAAGTTTTGGGCAAATGAAAGGAGAATTAGAGAGGGAAAATTGCAACTAGAGAAAATAGAAGGAATTTTTCAAAACTCAAGGATGGTACACTAAAGATCCTAGCCTAATGGTAACTGAATATGTTTTGGATATTAGTAGCTAATAAATTTGTATAGATAAGGTTGTGATAGGTTATGAAGCCCACTGAAAGCTAGGAATTGGAGTTTGGAATGGATGGAATAAACAACATTGAATTATAGATTCTTCTATGTGACAAAGCCATGTTAGAGGTAATGTTTATTAATATAAGTCTAACAGACATATACAGCAGGTATTAAAAGAAAACTAAAGAGAAATGAAGTTAACAGATATATTCTTGTAAGAATGAAAAACATGAAATGTTGGGTTGTAGGTTAATATAATGCCAGACAAAATAGAAAAGAAGTTAAAACTAAGGAGGTACTTGAAATAAAATGAAGAAATGAGTTGATATGTAAAACACTTTGGAAATCTTAAATACTCATACAAATGTTATCTAAAATTATTTCGGAGGAAGAAATAACACAAACTAAGAACAAGATAGAGAATTAAGGTAAAGGAAAGGTCAAAGGAGAATGTGAAAATTTCCATTTAATGTTCTAAAAGCATGGAGGCACTACTGTTATAATTTAGAAAAAGGAGTCACTTTGATTATGAAGATAATGATTCAGTTTGGAATATGTTGTGTTTGTAATAATGGTAAATATCTAAAGATGTGCAAAGGTGTGTTACATTATGGAACCGACACACATTTTCAGTATGGGTCCTAGGATGTAGATTTGTTTTTGATAATATGGAGACAGTTGTTGAAACCTTGAAAACATATGTAATGAGTGTAGAGGGAAAAGCACTGAACATTGGAAGACAACCACAGTCAGAGGTGGAAAGAAAAGAAGTTCAAAGTGAACAGCAAAAAAGAATTTTAAGATGGTAAGGAGAACATCCAAAAAAAATTCAAAATCATAAAACCCAAAGGAAAGAGTATCAAAAATGAGTATAGGACCCAGAGACTCAGATAACAGATAGATCAAAGGAGAATAAGGAATGACAAAAAGTCATTGTACTGGAAAGAAATGGGGTTAATATTAAGTAGAATAATTTCCATGGAGTGGGGTCTGAGGGTCAGTGAGAGACAGCTGAAGTCAGATTACAGAAGTTCTGAAGGAAATGAGTGGAGAAATGGACCACATATTCAATAAATTTTGGTAAAGAAAAAGAAATGAATGACAGAAGAGTCAAACAATGTTTTATTTTATATAAGATAAAGGAGACATGAACTTTGAAAATTAGATAAAGATGAAAAGAGACACCACCACTTGAAAAAAATTAAATTGAATTTCTCTAGTATGCATTTAGTATCTAAGATACACAGAAAACTCACTGAAATAGAAGATTAAAAGCCATTCTGCAATAGACAAGTAGTCAAATGATATGAGCAATTTCCAAGAGAATCTAAAACTATTGACAATTTTATTAAAGAATTATCCAAAGGACTAGGTGGCACAGTGGATAGAGCACCAGCCCTGGAGTCAGGAGTACCTGAGTTCAAATCAGGCCCCAGACACTTAATAATTACCTAGCTGTGTGGCCTTGGGCAAGACACTTAACCCCATTGCCTTGCAAAAACTAAAAAAAAAGAATTATCCAAATTATTAACAATAAAAGAAATTCAAATAAAAACCAACTGAGGTTTTGTCACACACACAACAAATTAATAAATTAATAAAGATGATTAAAAAAAGGAAATAGTCAATGGTACAGAAATTATACTATACAAATGCATGTTGTTAGATTTGCGAATTGCTAGAGGAAGGGGAGAGAATGGAATTGCAAAAATATAATTTCTAAAATGTTCATACTCTTCAATCCAAAGATTTTACTGTTAGATAAATATCACAAGAAAGTCAATTATAAAAGGAAAGATTTCATATTAAACCAAAATATGGATAGTGGCATTTTTATGGTAGCAAAATACAGTTAATAAAGTTGATGCCCATTTATTAGGGCTAGACTGACTTAGGAGAACTTGGTTCAAATATGACCTTAGAAACTTACTGGCTGTGTATTCCTGGACAAGTTACTTATAACCCCTTGCTGTCTTAGTATTCTACTCTGTAAAACGGTCACTTGCCTAAGAGCAATGATTTGAATTTTGGTATCACATGGGTACTTACCTCAGGGTTGCTGTAAGACTCAAATAAAATAATTATATTAGCACATTGCCTTCCACCTAATAAACACTTTATAAATATGGGCTCTTGTTAGTATCTATTACTGGGGGAATGGTTAAACAAATTGTGGTACATGACTGTAACACAATATTATTGTTCTGCAGGAAACAATACATATAGTAAATGTAAAAAACCCATGAAAAGACTCATGAACTATTGTAAAATATAGCAGAAAGACAAAAAAAAATCTATAATCTTCAAAGTCACTACAGTAATGTAAAAGTGGGGGAAGCCAATCAATGCAGAGAAATTGAAAATGAATTTTGCAAAGATACTCAGAATGGGCAAGGTCCCAAAGAAGCAACATGAAAACGAACTTTCCCTTGAGTCTTTTGCATAGATGAAGGGTAAGGTGGTCTTCTGGTGAGGGACATTATATATAATATCCTATTTTTTTGTGTTTTGACAAGTTCTGGAGAAATTTTTTCCTCTTCTTTATCATAAGAAGTGACGTAGAAAGTCACTTAAGTGAAATCTAAGTGATATTAAAAAGAACAGTTTTCAATAAAAATCTTTTTAAAGAAAATAAAAGTTAATTATTAATTGGGAAGAAAGAATAATTATAATCCACAATATGTTTATAAAATATAATTTCTTCATATGTAATAGATAAATATGTATTTGATAACATAATTTATAATGTTTATAATCTGTTATAGAGAAGAAAGGGTGAATCATAGAAATTCTATTTCAGAGGTTATGGAAAAGAATGGAATCCAAAATTACAAGCAGGATCACTGGCTGTTGACAAAAGGAGAATAATCTTTCTCCCTGAGATTGAACAGAGGAATGAATAAGGATTAAAATTTTCATACTGAATGTGACTTCAAAAGATGAATATAATCTTAGAAGAAGAGGATCATGACTAAATAGAGGGTAGTTTATTTTCACGAATGATAAAGACGTGTTGCTTTTGTAAGTTGAATAGACAACATGGCCAATTCATAGGTACTGGAATTCTGCAAAACTGAGGGGGAAATAAAGCTAAAAAGGATAATGAACAGTTGCAAAAATGTGTATTCATATTTTTTCATAAAATAGGAAGTAGAATTATTCCCCAAAAATGAGATTTAGAGAGTCTTAGACTCAGAAAAGTTCAAATCCAGTCCCAGAAATTTAATACTTACTTAAGTGTGTGAACTTGGGCAAGTCACTTAATACCATTGCCTTGCCAAAAAAAAAAAAAAAAAAAGAATGGAATTTACGGTGATGGGAGAAAGTCGAATGTGAAAAGAAAAGTTCTAGAATGACTACAATAACATCTTAAATAAACAATTAAAAATGCAGAAGCATACTGATGAGTGTCATCAAGATCAGGTGAAAGCAACATGAGAGTAATTTTTAATTACTCCAATAAGTCATTTTATATTTTATCTAGAAATGATCCAAGAAAAGAAAAAAAAAACATTATAATGAGGCTGAGGTGGAACATGATGGTGATTCAGTATTAGAAATTAAATAGTTCTTTTAAACTTAAATATATAGAATTTCCAACGATAACTATTTTTACAAAAATATATATGTATGTATATTTTTATTTATTTGTATATGTATGTGAAAGGGGAACAGTGATAATGATGATTCAATAAAAGTGTATTAATTTCCTGTTGTGGATCAGGTGTTCAAGACACAAAGAAAAGATTAAATGGTCCTTGCCTTCAAGGAATATGAATTCTACTAAGAGGGCACAGAATGTATATAAATAAGTCATGGAAAACTGTTAAAGATCAGGAATGATTGGAGAAACATGAAAATTGTCATTGAATGAGAATCATCTGATTGAGTCTTCAATGGCAAGGATTCTGAGAGGAAACTATAAGGCTGGATGTTTTAACAACCATAGAAGACAGCATGTAAAAATGTATAGATATGTTATATGGAATGTTGAGTTTGATAAATAGGGATCCAATTTGGTCAGAATATAGCAAGTGGGTAGAATGAAAGATAGATTGGCTCAAGATGGTGTAAAGCAGTAAATGTAAGGCTAAGGGGTATATTTAATTCAAAAAGGGACTGGGAGAGGAGATTCAAAACTGTTGGAGAGAGCATTGTTATGAGCATACATACTTTAGGATGTATTTTAACAGTCATGTGGAAGATACTTGAAAGAAGAAAGATGAATTAGGAGGTTCTTAAGGCAGTCCAGACAAGAGATGATTTACAACACATCTAAGATAGAACCTGTATGAGTAGAAGGAGGGGAGGAGATTAGATGGGAGAGATGTAAAGATAATACGGACAAGAATTGGCAACTGATGTGATGGGTTGGGGAATAAAGAAGGGAGAAAGCACTCACTAAGTGATTGTGGTTTGGAAGTTTCCGTGGTGAGCAAGGGTATGGCAAGTTTTCCTGGCCCAGTATGAAAGAAGGATCCAGCAGCCCTGGAGAGACAGGCCAGGAAGCAGTATCTTCTGAAGAGCAGCAGGTTTCTATAAACACAATATGGAAAGAGTGGGAAGAGAGGAGCTTGAAGATGAAAGGATGCAGATTTTAGTATTTTAAAGATTTGTATTAAGATATTTTGTTTTTACATTTCCTATATTCCTCCGGATGTCTAGCCTTCCTTTTACAGAGAGTATGGAAGATTTTTTTTAACAAAATGTCTATGTGGCATGTATTATTATCCCCATTTTGCAGATGTGAAATTCTAATCCAAGACAGGGTAAATGATTAATGAGTCTCATAAAACAAAAGAATACCAGAAAATCAATTCAAAATTCAGTCTAGACTAATTCTAAATCCAGCCAGCACTCTGGAGTTATCCTCTTAGAGGAAGCATAATGGCTAGACCTGGAGAAAAAAACAAAGACAGGCTCATTGAGCATGGGACTTTTACATTAATCAAATCCTTACTACAAAAGCCTATATCTTTAATGGAGTAAAAGATGCACAACTGGCATTGGTTATGATATCATGCAAAGAAACTCACACTGAAGTATATACATATATATATATATATATATATATATATATATATATATATATATATATATATATATATATATATATATCACATGTCATAGCTTGTTTTATTTCTCTATCCACAGAAATCTATGCTCCTATGACATCCTTAGTTAAATCATTTGGATTTACTTCTTCAGTATTTTGATTCTGTTCATCTCAGAATTTTGGATATAGTTATTATGACATTCTTTATTAACTATATTCTCTCTCTCTCTCTCTCTCTCTCTCTCTCTTTCTCCCTCTCTCCCCCTCTGTCACACACACACAAACACACACACACACACACACACACACACACACACACACACAAAAACACACAAAAATTACTTCTCCATATCTGACTTCCATTGTTAGCTGCTTTGTAGTAAATCTAAGAATGACCCAGTCAAACTACATGTTCCTTATGAGAAATCTCAGATTTAGGGAAGGGAAGTCAATTGACTAAGAGAAATGCTTCAGGTATCATTCCCACAAAACTTTGAAATTAATCCATCTAGATCCTGACTTCTGAAATATTCCCAAGTTTAAGGCTCTTTTCATGAAGGACCTAAAGATGCTAATAAGAGAAGACAGATCCTTATTTCCATGGAATTGCATGGAAACTTAGTAACCTGATGGAATATTTTGGACATTCAGTCCCAACCACAGAAGTCACCAGCAGGAGATAGCCATAGTAGTTAATAAGCTGTAAGTTTCCTTTAACATCAGGCTCTGTGACCTCACAGATCTCACATTAGAGTCAAATGTCCCAAGTTACCACCTATGTATGATTTGGCCTGCTTAACTCTCCTATATTTGTACTTACTGAAACTCAGTACAACGACTACCCCCCTCTACCCCTCTCCAATCCCAATCCAAACAAGGAACTTGTTTTAAATTGGATCTTCACACTTGAGTCAGATCTATGCAGGGACTCAGCAAGACAGGAAGCTTGTCCAGTGTGAGTCATAGTTTCAACATCACTGTTAACCTGAAAAGATGGGAAGCTGACAGAGAAGCTCTCCCTACCCTTGAAGGTCAAATCCTAGTACAGCTGATTGCAAGGTACTGTTCAGACTTTTTTAATCATTCTAAAACTTAATTGGTCATAATATTGCATGAAATAAATAGACCATTGGATAGGGTTTACTTATTATGATATAGGGAGAAAGGGTCTGGTGTGTGCCAAGAATTAGATGTAGAATGAATGAATAAAAATACTTTCTAGTTATGTGACCAAGATCAAAGCATTCAATCTCTTTGTTCCTCAAGTAACTCCTTTCTATCAAAGGATCAGAGAATGAGATCTGGAAGTACCTTAGAGATGAGGTCCCATCCTTCTTTGTACAAATTGCTCATCTATTAAATCATGAATGAATTATGTGTTACATCAGTGGAAGCTTCTTATATCTATTCCTGATACTGAAGGAATTTTGGATGTTTCATACATTTGTGTTACAGATCCAGGGGACTCAGCAGGAAAATGTCATCTGAGCTCAGCAATGATAGGGTATTCATACAGAGAAAGAACAATTAAATAATATGTCTAGACCAGTCCTGTGCTTCTAAAAATGGTAATTTGCTTCATTCAAAGACTTAACCTTAGATAGCATCATTTTATAGGTAGGTGGGATTACCTATTCTGGCCCCCAACTCAGTTGAAGGACATACAGTGATGGATTCAAAGACTAAAGCTAACTCAGGACATATCTCCTCCCACTCAGTCTCCAATAACACCCCATAATACTAATTGAAATTCACTTTGGAGCAACTAAAAATCAAGATGTTCTTATTTCCATGGAACATCCTTGTCTTTACCAAGATGATCCTAACTAATTGGACTTTCCAGGAACGTACCTGACTCACATTCTTAACTCCTAGGTGTTATTGTGATGAATTTTACCTCATCCCATACTATATCCCTCTGCACTTTTGCTACATCATAACATTAAAGTATAATGGGAATAATAACATAGCAAAGGGGGGGGGGATGGATGTAGAATCTAAAACAAAGGATCCTGGCTCTTCCACTATGAAGTAAGTTGTTTTGCCTCTCCATGGTAGCTAGATAATAAGGGCAGAGTGTCAAACCTGGCAGCAAGAACAACTCTATTCGAATCCTGCCTCAGATAATTACATCCTATATAAACCTGGGTAAGTTACTAATTCTCTATCATCTTCAGTTTTCTTATCTCTAAACACGGGAATAATAATAACCTCTACTTCACAAGATTGTTATGAGCATCAAATGAGATATAAAATGCAAAGGTCTTTTTGAAAAATTTAAGAGGGACAGCTAGGTGGCACAGTGGATAGAACACCTGCCCTGGACTCAGGAGTACCTGAGTTCAAATCTGAGCTCAGATACTTAATAATTACCTAGCTGTGTGGCCATAGGCAAGCCACTTAACCCCATTGCCTTGCGAAAAAACTAAAAGAAAAAAAATTTAAGGCACTATATAAATGTTGTTCAGTGTTTTTTCAGTGGTGTCTGACTCTGTGATGTTGTTTGAAGTTTTCTTGAAAAAGATACTAGAGTAATTTGCCTTTTTCTTCTCCAGCTCATTTTATAGATGTGGAAATTAGATAAACATGAGTAAGCAACTTGTCCAGGGCCACATAACTAGTAAAAATGTAAGGCCAGATTTGAACTCAAGAAGATTAATTTTCCTGACTTCAGACCTTGATCTCTATTCACTGATTGTTTCTTTTTAAAAACGAGAAAACTGGTTTAGATGATTTTTTAGATTCCCTTCCAGTTCCAGAATCCAATAATCTGGAGTCAAGACAAGATTGGAGATTACAGGCAGTTACTTACTCAGTGAACTCTCTCAACATTCCCCTCCAAACAACTTCAAAATAACACCAGAAATTGGATATTGGTTGACAGTGTCAAAAAACTATTGGGATTTCTCTTACCCAAGGCAATTTAAGAGGTCAAACAGAATGGTCTGTGGCTTCAGGTTGGGGTTAGTCCAAAGCATAGTGCCCACAGTGGAAATACTAGCAATAAGGGCTTGGAAATGATTGTGACAGCAGCAACAGTCACTTTGGGAATCTTCAGTCCAGAGAGGGTAAATGGGTCAGATAAGTGGCCAGAAAGAGTTTATAGAACACTATCAGCTAGGAGTGAGTTCAGGATCATATTGTATTGCCAATATGTAGTTCCAGTATAAAAAAAAGAGCAGTAGCACTTGAAGGAAAGGGGAACCAGAGGCACTGGTCACAGTTCTAGAGTAGAGAAGATACTTATAGTAACTCACAAAAAAGTAGGAGTCCTAATCATAATTCAAGAGTGAAGAGGTGTGCAACCAATTGTGGATGTAGAGGAGAAAGTTCCCTTTTTGAGTAAAGACCGGAGAAGGAAGAGTCCAGGAAAACAATGACTACATTTCTCCTTAGATTATGACAACTTTTGGGGCAGCTAGGTGGTGCAGTGGATAAAGCACCGGCCCCTGAGTCAGGAGTACCTGGGTTCAAATCTGGGCTCAGACACTTAATAATGACCTAGCTGTGTGGTCTTGGGCAAGCCACTTAACCCCATCTGCCTTGCAAAAAACCTAAAAAAAAAAAAAAAAGATTATAAGAACTTTGAAACACCAAAAATTTACCACCTCCCTCCCCTGCCCCAGAACTACCTCTGAAAATAGCAGCACAAAAACATCTTAAGCTTGGGATAGTAGTCTGTTCATTACATCAGTAGTACCCAACTTTGACATAAGGTCAAAAATCCAAAAAAAATAAAAAAATAAAAACTAAGCAAACAACTACAAAAGAAACCTGGCCATGGAAAACTACTATGGTGACAGGAGAGATCAAGATAAATTTAGAAGAAAATGATGTCAAAATAGGCATGAGGAAAGATACAAAGACAAATGTGAATTTCATATATAGTCAATAGAAATTCCTAAAAGAGTTCAAAATGAATTTTCAAACTGAAATAAGATTTTATTTGATTTGATTATAAGAAAATAAAATTTATGCAATAAAATCAAGGAAAGTTAAGAAATTTGGGGGAAGGTACAAAATATAAGAAAGACACAAAATAAGAAATTTTAAAATAAAAAAAGTATAGAAATTTGTAAAATGGTAAAAGAGGCACAAAAATCTAAATGAATGAACTTAAAAAGAAGAATTAGCCAAATGGGTTAAAACAGTACAATAGCTCACTAAAGAAAATAATTTCTTAAAAATTAGGATTAGCAAACTGGAAACTAAACATTTCTTAATATTTCAAGAAACAATCAAAAATAAAAAAGAATTAAAAATGAAAGATAATGTGAAATATTTCATTGGAAAAACAACTGATCTGGAAAAAAGATCAGTGGGGAATCAGAGAAGGATGATTGGACTACTAGAAAAGTCATGGTCAAAGGAGTCTGAATGACAAGAAACTATTGAGGACAACTGCCTTGATCCTAGAAGCAGAGAGTAAAATAGAAATTAAAAGAATTCACTGACAACCACCTAAAATGAAAACTCTCCAGGAATATTGTAGCCAAATTTCAGAGCTCCTGCTTCAAGGAGAAAATTTTGAAAGGCATCAGGAAAAAAAAATTACATACCATGGAGCCAGAATTGAGATAGCACACAATTTAGAAGTTTTTATGTTAAAGGAACAGAAGGCTTACAACATGGCATTCTAGGAGGCAAAAGAGCTAGGACTACAACCAAGAAAAACTTGTCTATTCAGCAAAACTGGATTTTGCTTTCAGGAAAAAAAGGATATTTAATGAAAAGAAAGTTTGACATTCAAATACAAAACTCAAAAGAAACAGAATAACTAAATATGAAAGAAATAGCAAAGAAGTGACTAAGTCTAAACTGTTTATTAGATAGAGAAGATGATATTACTAATTCCTTAAAAATATTATCATTTTTTAGGGAAATGTAAACACAGAGGAATGGCACAGGTATGAATTAAATACAGTAAAATAATGTCAAAAATTAAGGGATAAGAAAGATGTGTACACTGAGAGAAGAAAGGAGAAAAAATGGAGAAATTTTCTCACATAAAACGTATACAAGGAAGCACTTTTACAATGAAGGGGAGGAGAGGAAGGAATGTGTTGGGCAACACTTGGAAATTTCTATAAGGGTATTCTTATCTAACCTTGTAGGGAAATCTATCCTAACCCTATAGGGAAATAGGAGTAAAGGGGAATAAGAGAAGAGAGAGTGGTAGTATTTGGAACAAAACAGACTTTGAATAAGGGACAGGAGAGAAACAGAGACAGAGAGGAGATTAAAAACTCACCAATAATAAAGATCAGAAACCAGATTCCAACAATAAGTCAATTTATAAGAAGTACACTCAAAACAGTAAGAATCACAAAAGGGGCTGGAGCAGAATCTACATAGAATTAGTGAGGGGAAAATGCATGAATATCTTTCATAATATTCAAAAGCAAATGAGATAACTAAATGAGATAAGAAGGAAAACATCTTGCTGAAAAGTAACATCAGTAATAAAGACATGCCAATATGAAACATATAAGCACAAAACGGCACAGCATCTAAATTGTTAAAGGAAAAATTCAAATGAGTTACAGGACAAAATAGACACTAAAACTATTATGGGAGGCTTCACCTTTTTTAGATTAGATAAATCAAAACATAAAATAAGAGAGAAGTTAAGAAGATAAATAGAATTTTACAAAATTTGCATATGATAGACTTCTAGAGAAAAATGAATGGAAATCCAAATGAGTATAAGTTTTCTCAGCTTTTCATGTTACATTCACAAAAACTGACTTTGTATTAGACATTTAAAAATCTTAACAAAATGCAGAAAGGAAGAAATATTTAATATATTTTTTACAGATCACAAAGGAATGAAAATTATATTTTATAAAGGATAATTAAACAGAATAAAATTAATTATAAACTAAATTGAATCCTAAAGAATGAGTGGGTTGAAGAACAAATAGAAATTAATTTCATTAGAGAATGATAGCAAAGGGAGAAGTCACCAAAATTGAAGTGATGGAGACTTCTGGGGTGGACCCAAGATGGTGGCATAGACTTAATGTGCTCCCAGCAATTTTCCCTATGAAAGATAAATGAAGCCTCTGCACTGACATTCAAACCACAGATTCCATCAAGAAAAAAGAGAAGATTCAAAGACATTTTCAATGGTAGACATCATGGAGGATCTTCAGTGAAAGGGTCTCTTTGAGGGAAAAGAGGGAAATTCCCAAGAGGTGGGAGAGTGGGAAAGCCAGTGGGAGGCTTTTAGCTACAGTCTAGTTCAGGTCCTGACAGCTTGATAACAAAAGCCATCCCAGCAGGGAGGGTCTGAACCCCAAGCAAACTGAATCCTGGGAACACCAGGGCAAAAGATAGGACTGGGTCTGGAAGAAACCCCAACTAAATCAGAAACTGGACATAAGGGAGGAAATAAACCCCTGCAAAGGCATGACCTGGACTGCATAGGCAACATCTTATCACATGACAAGCCAGGGACACAACCCAGCAAAAGAAAACTTGTATCTATACTCCAGGAGCAGAAGTAAAGTGGAAAAATGAGCAAAAACGCTAAAAGAACTCTCATTATAGAAAACAACTTTACAGACAAAAATGATAACAATGCTATCCTGAAGAAGAAATCAGTAAAAATATCACTTTATGGGGAAGTCTCAAAAGATTCTATGAATTGTACTCAAAACCAAAAGCTCATCGAATAGCTAAAAAAAGGAATTAAAAAAATAAAGACAATAGGAAGATGAAAATGGAGATGGGTGTCATGCAAGAAAATTATGAAAAATTGAGCAGAGAAATCAACTCCTCTAAAAGTAAAAATCACCAAGTGGGGAAAGAAACACAAAAGGTAATTGAAGAAAATAAAAACCTAAAAATGAGAACTGAACAAATGGAAACAAATGAATCTATGAGACTACAAGATTCCATCAAACAAAATATAAAGGCTAAAAATTTGAAAAAAAATATAAAATACCTTTTAGAAAAAACAAACAACCAAACAAATAGCTCCAGAAGAGATAATCTATGAATCATCTGACTACCAGAAAGCCTAGATCAAAAACAGGAATCCAGAAAATATCATGCAGGAAATTATTGGGGAAAGCTGTCTAAATCTGCTAGAACATGAAGACAATATAACCATTGAAAGAATACTTGGGAGTGGCTAGGTGGTGCAGTGGATAGAGTACCTGAGTTCAAATTTGGCCTCAGACACTTAATAATTACCTAGCTGTGTCACCTTGGGCAAGCCACTTAACCCCATTGCCTTGCAAAAACCTAAAATAAAAAAAGAATACTCTCCCTCCAGAAAGAGACCCCAGGATGAAAACTCCAAGGGCTGTTATAGTCAAATTCTAGAACTCTCAAATAAAGAAAAGAATACTACAAGCAACAATAAGAAAACAATTTAAATGCAAAGTAAACACAATCAGACTCACACAGGACCTATCAGCCTCAACACTGAAGGACTGGAAGACCTGTAATATCATATATCACAGGGTAAAGGACCTAGGAATACAACACAGAATTTACTACATTGCAAAATTCAGCATATACTATCAGGGGGAAAGATGGATGTTCAATGAAATAGAGACCATCCAGAATTTCCAGATACAAAGATCAGAACTGAACAGGGAATTCAATTATCAAATACATGACACAAGAGCTGCATACAAAGGTAAATCAAAGGGGAAGGAAAAAAAAATAAACAAAACAAATGTTGGTCAAGACCATCAAATTGTATCCAAACCTAAAAAGGAAGATATAAGTACTAATTCTTGAGAACTTTACTTCTCTTAGGATAATTAAAGGCTCAAAGATAATCAGAAGAGACTGGACTAAAAGGACATAGGTATAGTTTGAACTTTTCTCTCCATTGAAGAGGTCTAAGATGACATCACTATTTCAGACATAGTGCCCCAATGAAAAGCGAGGGTGTTAACTCTAAACTTAAGTGTCTCATTATCCTTTGACCCACTTTAATTCTCCTGTGCTGACAAAACTTAACATTTTCTTTAAAGAGGACAACATTAACATGGTGGTCCTGAGTCAGTGTCTCCCATAATTTACAATCATTTGTAAAGTTATCAAGCAGAGCCTTCCAGTACTTAGAACTCTTTAATATTCTTGTGGTTAATTAAATCAGGGTCTGACTTAGCTCTTGCTTGACTTAACAAGTAGTTAAGTAACCTGAGTGAGGGGCTGGGAGTGGGGGGGCAGTAAAGTGTGAGAGAAAATAGACCTGGGGGAGGGGTACAAATAGTTCAAGAAATGGTTTGGCTTGAGATGATACTTGGAATCATGAGGATAATTGTGTGTCCTGGGAGGGTACTTGAAAAGGAAATAAGGTAGAAAAATGATTATAATTATAATTTGATGTAGTTTGAGACAATACTGCTTATCAAGCAATCAAGCAAGAAATCTGTGATGATTGCTTTGTTAAAAATTTGAGCTTATCAATTAATCATATACTCAAACTGTGATTGATGATACCTGATTAACAGTACTTGAGTGATAAATAACAACAGGTGAAGAGGCACAGAAATTTATAATTTTATTTTATTTGTTTTTGGTTTTTTGCAAGGCAATGGGATTAAGTGGCTTGCCCAAGGCCTCACAGCTAGGTAATTATTAAGTGTCTGAGACCAGATTTGAACTCAGGTACTGCTTACTCCAGGGCCGATGCTCCATCCACTGCACCACCTAGACACCCCAAGATTTATAATTTTAGAGGGAAGGAAGGGAGAATGTGAGCACTGAGTAAATTTTATTCATTAGATTTGACCCAGAGAGGGTATAAGATACATTCCCACTTAGGTTTAAAAATCTATCCTAATCTACATGGAAAGGGGGACTGGAAAAAAGTAAAAATAAGGGAAGAAGGTACTGATAAAAGAGAAGATAGAGTATAAATGAAAATAAACTGAAAGTTTAATTTTAAAAGAAAAGTTAAAGGGGAAAGGGAGTAAAATTTTGGTGAGGAGGAATAAGAAGAAAGGAAAGAGAAAAATATAAATGGAGACAGTACAAAGGGAAATACAAAATAAAGTAATCTTAACTGTAAATGTGAATGGGATGCACTTTCCCATAAAACAAAAGTAGATAGCAGAATGGATTAAAAACCAGAATCCTGCAATGTGCTGTTTACAAGAAACACATTTGAAGCAGAGAGATACACAAAGAATAAAGGTAAAAGGATGAAGCAAAATATTTTATGCTTCAGCTGAAGTAAAAAAAAAACAGTGGTAGCGATTCTGATATCAGATAAAGTAAAAGCAAAAATTGATCATATTAAAAGGGATAAGAAAGGAAACTATATCTTCTTAAAAGGTGCACAATTGGTAATGAACCTATATCATAACTAAACATGTAGTATTCACCTAGTGGTATCTCATTCAAATTCCTAGAGGAAAAGTTTAGTGAAGTACAAGTAGATGTGGCAAAACTTAAATAATGGGGGACCTCAACCTCCCTCTCTCAGAACTAGATAAATATAAACACAAAGTAAACAAGAAGGAAGTTAAGAAGGTAAATGAAATCTTAGAAAACTTACATATAATAAACCTTTGGAGAAAATTTAATAGGGATAGAAAAGAATATATCTCTTTCTTGGCAGTATATGGCACTTAGACCAAAATTGACTATATATTAGGGCACAAAAACTTTACAATCAAATGCAGAAAGGCAGAAATAATAAATATATACTTCTCAGACAATGATACAATAAAAATTTCATGTAATAAAGCGTTATGAAAGACAAACCAAAATCTAATTGGAAACTAAATAACATAATCTTAAATAATAGGTGGATCAACAGCAAATAATAGAAATAATCAATAATTATATCCAAAAAAATGTTAGTAATGAGACATCATACCAAAATTTATGGGATGCAGCCAAGGTAGCTATGAGGGGAAGCTTTTTATTTCTAAATGCCTAAATAAATAAAATAGAGAAAGGGGAGATCAATGAATTGGGTATTCAACTAAAAAAGCTAGAAAAATAACAAATAAACATTCCTAATTAAATATCAAATTAGAAATTCTGGAAATCAAGGGAGACATTAATAAAACTTAAAGCAAAAAACCAATTGATCTCCTAAATAAAACTGAGTTGGTTTTTTTTAATTGAAAAAAGCCAATAAAATAGACAAACCTGTTGTTAATCTGATATTTAAAAAAGAAAGATAATCAAATAAACAGTATCAAAAACAAAAAAGGTGAACTAACCGCCAATGTGAAGGACCGCAAAGAGAAAATTTGGAGCTACTTTACTGAACTGTATGACAATAAATTGGATAATCTGAGTGAAATGGATGAAGATTTACAACAATACAAATGGCCCAGATTAACAAAAGAGGAAATAAAATACTTAAATTTTCCCATTTCAGAAAAAGAAATTGAAGAAAACATCAAAAAAAAACTCTCTAAGAAAAACTTTCCAGGTCCAGATGGATTTTCAAGTGAATTCTAAAAACATTTAAGGAAGAATTAATTCCTATTCTACATAAACTATTTTTAAAAATAGGAGAAGGAAATCTATTGAATTCATTTTATGACACCAACATGATGCTGATACCTGAAAAAAGGAAGAATCAAAACATACAAAATCATAGACCAATATCCCTAATGAATATTGATGCAAAATCTTAAATAAAATTTAGGAATGAGATGACAGCAAGTTATTATTAGGATAATACACCATGATCAGGTAGGATTTCTACCAGGTAGGCAGCGATGGTTCAATATTAGACAAACACACAACATAATTAAACATATCAATAGCAAAACCAACAGAAAACATGATTATCTCAATAGATGCTGAAAAGGTCTTTGATTTAAAAAAAAATCCATTCCTATTATAAACCCCAGAAAGTTTAGAAATAGAGTTTTGCTTAAAATAATAAATACTATTTATCTAAAAACCATCAACAAATATTATATGTAACGGGAATAAACTTGAAACATTTCAAATAAAATCAGGGATGAAATAAGGGTGCCTGTTATCACCATTACTATTCAATATAGTATTAGAAATGCTGGCTTTAGGGGACAGCTAGGTTGCACAGTGGATAGAGCACTGTCCTTGGAGTCAGGAGTACCTAAGTTCAAATCTGGCCTCAGACACTTAATAATGACCTAGCTGTGTGGCCTTGGGCAAGCCACTTAACCCCATTTGTCTTTCAAAAAAAAAAAGAAATGTTAGCTTTAGTAATAAGAGAAGAAAAAAGAAATAGAAAGAATCAAAATTGGCAATGAGGAAACAAAGCTTTCACTCTTTGTAGATGACATAATATTATACTTAGAGCGCCTGAGAAAATCATTTTAAAACTCCATGAAACAATTAACAAATTCAGCAAAGTAGCAGGATATAAAATAAACCCAAATAAATAATCACTATTTCTATATATGAACAAGAAATCCTAAGAGCAAGAGCTAGAAAGAGAAATTCCATTTAAAGTAACTATAGACAACATTAAATATTTGGGAAGCTTCCTCCCAAACTTAGAAACTGTGTAAAAACAATTATAAAGCACTTCTTACCTAAATAAAGTCAGATCTAAATAACTGGAAAAATATCAATTACTCAAAGTTAGATCAAGCTAATAAAATAAAAATGACAATTCTACCTAATTTCAGTTACTTATTCAGCCATATCAATCAAACTACCAAATAACTATTTTACTGAGCTAGAGAAAATAGTAACAAAATTCATCTGGAGCAATAAAAGTCAAGAATAGCAACAGAACTGTTGAAAAAAATGTGAAGGAAGGTGGCCTAGCTCTAGCAGATCTAAATCTATACTATGAAATGGCAATTATCAAAACTATCTGGTGTAGGTTAAGAAATAGAGTAATGAATCAGTGGATTAGGATAGGTTCAAAGGAAACTGCAGTAAATGACTGCAGCAATAAATTATTTGACAAACCTAAAGACATAAATAAGCCTCTGGGATAAGAACTCACTATTTGACAAAAATTGTTGGAAAAAGTGGAAAATGCTATGGCAAAAACTAGGCACAGTTCCACATCTTACATAGTATAACAAAATATTGTCAAAAATGGGTATAGGATTTAGACATAAAGGGCAACACCATAGTTAAATTAATAGACCAAGAAATATTCTATCTATCAAATCTACAGAAAGAGGACACATTTATGACTAAACAAGAAATATAGTATATTATAAATTGCAAAATGAATGATTTTGACTATATTAAATTTAAAATGTTTTGCTCTAAGAAGATCAATGCTGCCAAAATTAGAAGGAAAGCAGAAAGCTGGGAAGCAATCTTCACAACTAGGAATTATTTCTAAAATATAGAGTGAATTGCATCAAATTAATAAAGTTACAAGTCATTCTCCAACTGATAAATGGTCCAAGGATATGTATAGACAATTTTCAAATGAATAAATTAAAGTTACATATGATCATATAAAAATGGTCCAAATCCTTATTGATTAGAGAAATGCAAATTAAAACAATTATAAGGTATCACCTCACACCTATCAGATTGGCTAAGATAAGTAAAAAGGAAAATGATCAGTGTTGGAGAGGTTGTGGGAGGATTGGGACATTGATGTATTGCTGGTGGAGATGTGAAGGGATCCAACCATTCCGAAGAACAATATAGAACTATGACCAAAGAGCAATAAAGCTGTTCGTTCCCTTTCACTCAGACATTGCAATTCTAGGCCTATATAGAGAAGAAATCATAAAAAAAAATGGGAAAATTCCCACATGTTCCAAAATATTCATAGCAGCTCTTTTTGTAGTGCAAAGAATTGGTAATTGAGGGGATGCCCATCAGTTGGGGAATAGCTAAACAAGTTATGTTACATGAATAATATGGAATATTATTGTTCTATAAGAAACTATAAATGGTTGGATTCTAGAGAAGGGAGAAGAACCAAGAGAACAATGTATACATTAATAACATCATTGTGAGATGATCAACCTTGATGGAAGCAGTTCCTTTCAGCAGTTCAGAGAGCTAGGACAACTCTATTAGACTGGTCATGGACAATGCTATACTCATCCAGAGGAAGAAAAACAAAACCAGAAAAAAAATAAACAAAAACACCCTTCAGAATCTGATGAACACTTATAAAAATTATTTCTTATGTATCTATTTCCCTTAATCCTAATTCTTCATGTCAAAAATGACTAATCTGTAAACATGTTTATCCAAATTATGAATGTTCAGTGTTAACCTGACTGTTCCTCATTGAGGGGAGGGGGATGCAAAGGAAGGGTAGAAGGAAATTTTGTGTTTTAAAAATACACATATGCATTGGGATGAATTTGAAAAAAATTCATAACATATTTGGCAAAATAAAATATCAATTACAAAAAAAATTTAAGAAATGCTGCCAAAGCAATAAGGGAAAATTTGCATGTCTAAACACATTAATAAAATAGAGAAAGAGCAGATCAATGAATTAACTATGCAACTAAAAAATACCAAAAAACAAAATTTAAACTCCCCAGTAAAACACCAAATTAAAAACCCTCAAAATAAAAGGAAATATTTTAAAAATACAAAATTTCTTTAAAAAGCTGACTAAACTAAAAAATAAAACTAGGGGCTGGCTCATGGGACAAATTAAATAAACTACCAAATGATTTGATTTGAGAGAAAGAAAAAAGAAAAACAAATTACTAGTGTCAATAATTAAAAAGGTTGAATTTTGCTACAATGAAGTTGAAATTAAAGTAATCATTAGCAATATAATTACCCTATGTCAATAAGTCTGGCAATCTGTGTGAAATGGATAAACAGCCACAAAAATATAAATTACCCATCAACAGAACAGAAAGTACAATATTTAAATTTCCCCATCTTAGAAAAAGAAATTAAACAAGCCATAAATGAACTCCTAAAAAAGAAAAAAAAAATTCCAGGACCAGAGAAATTCACAAGTGAATTTTGCAAACATTTAAAGAACAATTAATCTCAATAGCATGAAAACTTTTAAAAAATAAGAAAATAAGTCCTACCAAATTCCTTTTACAAAATCAATATTATATTTATAGCTAAGTCATAAAGAACAAAGGCAGAAAAACTTTAGATGAATTTCCCTGATATAAAAATTAAAGTTTTGCATTAAAATGTTATCAAGGATATTTCAGAAATAGATCTACAAGAACATATACCATGATCAAGCAGTATTTATAATAGTCATGCAGAGTTGGATCAATATCAGGGAAACTATCAGCATAATTAACCATATCCAAAACAAAAATAAAAATCACATGATTATCATAATTGATGCAGGAAAAGCTGGTAACAAAATACAATACTCTTCCCTCTTAAAAACACTAGAAAGCAGGGGCAGCTAGGTGGTGCAGTGGATAGAGCACTGGCCCTGGAGTCAGGAGTACCTGGGTTCAAATCCAGCCTCAGACACTTAACAATTACCTAGCTGTGTGGCCTTGGGCAAGCCAGTTAAC
The DNA here is from genome assembly GCF_037893015.1 of Macrotis lagotis. Taxonomy (NCBI): domain Eukaryota; kingdom Metazoa; phylum Chordata; class Mammalia; order Peramelemorphia; family Peramelidae; genus Macrotis; species Macrotis lagotis. The sequence continues at coordinate 253,323,026 of NC_133660.1, read as the reverse complement.
CCCATTTGCCTCACAAAAACTGGAGGAAAAAAAAAACACTAGAAAGCATAGGAATAAGGAAAGCTTTCCTAAAAAATGCTATGTAGTAGGGGGGGTGGCTAGGTAGCAGCTAGGTGGCGCAGTGGATAAAGCACTGGCCCTGGAGTCAGGAGTACCTGGGTTCAAATCCGGTCTCTGACACTTAATAATTACCCAGCTGTGGCCTTGGAGAAGCCACTTTACCCCATTGCCTTGCAAAAACTAAAAAGAAGAAAAAAAGAAAAAAATGATATGTAGTATCTTTCTAAAAACATCAGCAAGCATTATCTGTAATGCTGAAATGCTGAAAAGCTAGTAGCTTTCTCAATAAGATCAGGGGTGAAGCAAGGATATCTATTATCATCATTATTCAATATTGCATTAGACGTGCTAGGCATAGCAAAAATACAGAAAAATAGTGAAGAAATTAGAATAGGCAATGAAGAAATGCCTATTACTCTTGGCAGATGATATACTTAGTGAATTATAAGAAATCAACTTAAAAACTAATGGAAATAATTAGCAAATTCATAAAAGTTGTCAGATATAACACTAGTCAACATAAAGCATCAACATTTCTATAGATTATCAATAAAGCTCAGAACTGGAAACTGAGGGGATGTCAATAAATTGGGGAAAGGATGAACAAGTTGTCACATATGACTGTGATAGAATTGTATTGTGCTATAAGAAATGATAAGCTAACAGGAGAAAATTCATGAAAATAATTGCAGATAAAATAAAATATAACAGAGTCTACGTGACAAGACAGACCTAGGAAGTATATGAAGACAATCCCAAAACATTTTTCACACAAAGTTAGATCTAAACCATTAGAAAAATGTTAATTGCTCATGGATACACAGAGATAATATAAAGCAAATCAAAATTCTACCTTAATTAATCCACTTATTCAGTGTCATACTAATCACACTTCCAAAAATTATTTTATCAAGCCAGAAAAAACTATCTGCGTGATTGTTGGGTGTATGGGGCTGGATTTGGGCTCAGGTGTTCCTGCCTCCAGGGCTGGTGCTCTGTCCATAACAAAATTTATCTGAAAGAAAATCAAGGGAAAAAATGCTAAAGTGCAAAGGAAGGTGTTAACCATACTAAAACTAAAATTATATTATAAAGCAAATCCTCAAAAATATTTTTATTGGCTAAGAAACAGAGTGGTGGATCAGTAGTTTATAAGACACAGTAGTAATCTACTATTTGTTAAACCCAAACACTTCAAATTCTGAGATAACATCTCATAATTTATTTTTTAAAAATGCTGGGAAAACAAGAAAATAGTATGATAGAAACTAGGTATAAACCAAAATATAATGCCTTTCAAGAAATCAATAGACAAGATGTTTCCAAATTGATAAATGGGACATAAAGTATAAAAAAGTCAGTTTTTCAGATGAAGAAATTAGATATCTAAAATCATATAAAAATGTTCTAAATCACTTTTGACTAAAGCAATGGAAATTAAAACAAGTCTGAAGTACCACTTCACACCTATATGATTAGTCAAAATGACAGAAAAGGAAAATGATCAATTTAGGGAATTTGAGGGGATTGCAAATTCTGGGACATTAACATATTGTTGGTCGTATTGGAAACTGAACAAACTATTCTGGAGAGAAATTTAGAACTTTGCCCAAAGGACTATAAAATTGTGCAAAATCTTTGATTCAGCAATGCTAGGTCTCTATTCCAAAGAGATTAAATGATTAAATGATTAAAAGAGGAAAGGACCAACATGTACAAAAATATTTATACCAGCTCTTTTGTGGTGACAAAGGATTAGAAACTGAGGGAATGCCAATAAATTGGGGAAAGGATGGACAAGTTGTCACATATGATTGCGATAGAATTGCATTGTGCTATAAGAAATTATTAGTAAGGTGCCTTCAGAAAAGTCTAAGAAGACTTATATGAACTAATCCCAAAAAGAAGGATGCAGAACCAGAAGAACAATCTACATGAAAACAGAAATATTATATAATGTTGCACTGTGGGGGACTTAACTATTCTGATCTGAGGGGCTTAACTATTCTGATCAATACAAAGATCTAAGAAATTCTTAAGGACTTATATTGAAAAATGACATTTACCTTCAGAGAAAGTGTTAATGGAATCTGAATACCTACTGAAACAAATTTTCACTTTATTTGTCTTCCTTTTTATTCAACAGAGCTAAGATGTACATATGTTAGGGCAGTTGGGTGGTGCAGTGGATAGAGCACTGGCCTTAGAGTCAGTAGGACAGGAGTTGTAATCCAGCCTCAGACACTTGACTCTTATAAACTGTGTGACCTTGGGCAAGTCACTTAATCCTGATTACCCCACATCCAGGGCCATCTCCAGTTGTCCTGACACATATCTGGTCACTGGATCCAGTTGACTCTGGAGGAGAAAGTGAGGTCTGTGACTTAGCATAATCACCACTCAAATCCAATTCGCTTGTTTGTCATAATGTTACCTCCCTGATGTTGTGGTCTTCTTTGAAAATGAAGGACAACATTATTATGTTTTACATAATTTTACGTATATAACTGATATATTTCTTGACTTCTTAATGAAGAGGGAAGAAGAAAAGGGCTTTAAGATTCAAAAATTGTTAAAATTGTTAAAAATTAATAAGAAAAATTTAAAATAACAATGATAAATAAAATAAAAACTCCATAATCCCTATGAAAATTTTGCTTTTTTTAATATGCAGCACCACCTTTCCAGGAGCTGGTTGTAATCTCTGTGACAGGCTCAGCAGTCAGACAGCCCCATCTACACAGACCTTTACTTTTGGTACTTTGTAAATATTCAAGAATTTCTAGCTTCATGTGGGTACTTTTGGTTTGAAATGGAATCTAAATTATCTAAAAGGAAAAAAATTACCAATATTTTTCAATCCCCAAAAGAGAAGAGAATATTGAGTATTCTCCAATAGATTTGTTCAAAATAGCCATTGTATACTTCCTAGATAGTTGTTTTATAATCCTTTAAAACTCAGTTATAAAAAAAATACACTGACAAGTTAATTATTATCTAATGAGTAGTTTTAAGAAAATAACTTACAATGGTTAGAAAAAAGCCAATATATTTAACTAGGATACCAAAATGAATCATAACATGTTTTTATTATAAAATTAGTAAATATGTGGATAGAGTCATCTTTTCATTATTAATTTGTGCACTACAAAGATGCAATTAATGTTTGTAATTTTTTTAATTTGCAAGTTCAAAACACCAGCAAAGCCCTGATGCTAATTTGAGTCTTTGACTTAGCACGTCAGTTGCTTCATTTTATGTAATACCACCCAACTTAATACAGAGGAGAATTTCTATATATAAACAGAGAAGGTAATTTTAGAAATTTAATTAGTGATCCCTCCCACACCACTGATTATACTTGGCTTTAGTCCATTGATTTTTCCCCCAAAAAAAATTTAATCTCTAAAATTTCCATGAGCTAAAAAAGATTATTTACTCTTATCTCTCACCCCTCAACATTTTTATCTAAGATATAATTCTCTGAGTTGAAGTCAGTGTTTATTTTCTGCCATTTTCAACTGTTTGTAAGACAGAGTACAATATCTTTCTATATTTGTGTATGTGTGTTTAATTGGGGTTATGCTCCTCTCAAATACTCTGACTTTTTATAGTGTGGGAGGAGGGTTTTTGATGTTCTATGAAGCAATTCTCTTCTTTTAAAAATATATTAGTCTTAGGAAATCTCTAAACACTATCAGAATATTCTATTGACTTTGTGATAAAAAAATTTCCTTTCTTGGATTTTTTTCTGAATTTAGGTAGCAAACAGTTGAGTATGAATAGGAAACTAGATCTTTAAGAGCCTAAATTAATATGAGAATAACTCAATCACACAAAGCTGGAGTATATGAAGAAAAGTGACAAGGCTGTCATATTTTAGCAGCTTTCTTTCTATTTCAACCTCAGACCTCTGTGCACTAAATGATCACCTTATGGGGCAGCAAGAGACAAAACAACATGGCTAAAATTTTTTTATCAAACTAATATTTTTAGTAATAGATATGGAATACCACATTATCTGAAGAATTTAAATTAAAAATCAAAGTCAATGGCAGAGAAGTAAAACTGTGTATAAGTTAGAATATTACAAAGGAGTTTAGACATAAAACTTGTATAAAAGATGGAATTAGAGAAAAGCATGAATAGAGAAAAATATTAATCAGTTACAATGAAAAACATGAAGAAAATATGCTGTATAGTCTGCAAAAACCTTTAGTATTCATATAATTTCAAGAGAATGAGAGTAAGACTTTGATCCAATTCCTGTAGAATATTAAAAGGAAGATACGGACAGAACATGGGATTGTTAGGATCAGGTGAGTTGCAATGCACCATTGGTAAAAGTACCAAAATGTTTGTACAAAATGAGAATAAATATTAAATAAATAAAAAGTACCAAAATAAAAACAATCACCTCCATTGAATGTTGCAATATTTCTGTAACACCAAATAAGCTACAAATTGCAAATGATCCTCTTTTGAAGTCCATTTGACTGGCAATAGCCAAAGAATAAATCATCCTGGAACCTGTAAAATATGTAAATAAAAAAGAGACAATCAGGACTCAAGCCTAGGGTGCAAAGATGATTAACATTTAGGTGCTATTTAATAACAAATAACATTCATTTATCCCATTTATCATTTTTTTATTCTCATAATATCCATGTGAGGCAGGTATAATTTTCATCCTCATTTTATAAATGAGAAAAAGAGTCTGATAAAGGTTAAATGAGTTTTCCACAATCCCACTGTTAATAAGCATGAGGAAGAATCAAAATTTCAGTTTGCCTGATTCCAATTTCAAGGATCTTTATGTTTGATAGAAAAATAAAACAGTTAAAATTCAACTTGGCTAACATCTACTCTATGTAAGGTATCATCTTAGGCACTAAGTAATACAAAGATCTGCCTCCCCCACACACACGAAAAGGAAAATCTTTGTCCTCAAGAGCATTTATTCTATTCATGAGGGAAGAGAGGGTTTGGGTAGAGAAACTTCATCAGTCTAAATTACTCCAATGTCTCATTAGTTCTTCATTTGATTTTACTTGTAGAGTGCTCCTGAGAAGGTTCTGGACTTATCTCCGAATGTGTCTGTGGGAAATAAAGATGCTATCACTGATAAAAGCAGGAGGAGAATGTTATTGGGAATGAACAAGGCAAATTTCAGCAGGGACAGGGATGCTTGTCCATGTAAGAAAACTAACTAGCAGCCTTCTTGATTTCCTCAGTGTTTCTTAGTTACTGGGCTGTGTTGCCTAGCAACATGGACTCCTCAGCACCAGGAGTTTCCCCAGGGGTGATGTCAGCCCCCTTGTGAAAAAAACTGTCTCCATACTGCCCTCTTGAAAATGAGGGTGGGTGGCTTTCCCTCACCAAGGGAGATCTGTTGAAGAAATCAGATTATGGCATAAAAGGGAGACATTTTTATGGCTTGAAAAAAAAAAGACCACTAAAAACCAGATTTTCTTAATTGTGCAAAGTTACAGTATCCTCATAATAAAAGGGATGATAGTAAAATTAGTGGAGTGGTATGATAAAATCAGAAACTTTTTCTTCTTACTTAATCCACACCCACCACCTACAGTCATAGGTAATCTTTCCACACCCTTAACAATAAATCCTGAATGCCTCATGTCTTTTTTTTTCTTTTCCTGTGAAAGATTTTCCCCTATCACTAAAAAAAAAAAAAAAACCTGTCTCTGAAAGCACAGAAATCAGTCCTCTCATTTGTTTTGAAATCTCTTCTACAGCCCTTTTTTGCATCCCCAGGGGCAACCCCTTCCAAGGTCCAAGGAAAATAATAAACCTGTCAGGTGTCATATTGTCTTTCTGGCCAACCCATCTCCCTAGTGCCCTGCCTACTTTCTTTTGATTACTTCTCCACAAGAAATGTTGAATTCCAAATGAAGTGAACCCAATATTATACCTTCTGGTGACTAAGAGATCTGGGAAAGACTTTCAGTGGTATGTTTGGGGATAACAAGGCACTGGATGGTTCCAATTATCTCCTTCCTACATCATCATGCCTTTATCCGCAAATGACCAAGTACTTTGCAACTTTGCAACCCTCTGCTCAACAATTTTGCTCTTGGATCAAAGACTTCAATAGTCTTTGGATTCAAACAGGGTCAGCTCAAAACCTTACCTCAGAGCAAATAATTATTCTAAGGAAATGAGCCAATTCCATCTTTGGCCAACCCCTGCAGAAGAAAGAAGAAAAGGCAAGACATTTCTAAAATATAAAACCTAAAACTATCCTTCCAAACGTTTTACCAAGCTCATAATCACTTTATATCACAAGGTCTTTGCATATATATATTGAACAATATTTAATTCAGCTGAAACCAGTACTTTAAAATATGCTAGAATAATTTATTTTTATGAAAATCACAGAATTAGAAGCAACTTGGATTATTTACTCCAATTAAAATTATTCATTTTGGTCATTGTGTAATGGATGCAATGTTGGTCTGAGAAAAAAAGAAAACTTCGGTTCTAATCTTTCCTCTGACCCTACACACACACACAGACACACACACACACACACACTCATGGACAATTCACTTAATCTCTATAGCCCTCCCTCAGTCTCCTCATCTGCAACATAGGGATAATATGAATTAGAACATACCTCAAAATATTGCCATATAAAAAGAATAAAAATATTAAGTTTTCTGAAAAAACTTTAAAGCAACCTTTAAATTTGATTATTATTATTATTATTAAAATTAGAATTAGAATTATTGATCACTCTTTTTCATTTCAAAAACTAGAAATACCAGGTTAAATTGATAGAGCTCAGGACCTGAGTCTAAATGATTAGCAGCTATGTGATGCTGGACAAGTCACTTAACATCTTTCCTTTAGTTTTGTCAATTGGAAAATTAGCATAATTACAGCACAGAATACCCGGGGGGATTGTGAGTATCAAATGAAGTAATATTTGTAAATAAATATTGTGAGTGCTTCCCAACCTTAAAGTACTATATAAATGCCTACTATTGTTATCATTATGATATATTAAATACCTATGTAGTTGAGACATGTCAAAGACTGGCTTCTAATCATTTACTTTTTTTGTTAATTGATTTTGTATTGGCATAATAGATAAGAAATACATAAGTATTTTCCTTCCCCACAAAGGATTTTCCTTCCCCTTCTCTGAAACTAGATAAATGAGACATTATCTATGAAAGAAGAATTCATGGTTAATGTTTGATACTTATATTGTTTGGTATTTTACTGATTTGATGCCAATGTGACCTGCAAAATTAAATTCAAATTTTATTGAATTTGTTTGTCCCTTATTTTATATTAACAAATTGCATTGCATATATCTATGAGAATTAAATAACCATAAGATAAATGAGAATGTGATAACTATCTTCCACCTGCCTGGACAAATGAATAAAATAGTCAGGACATGAAGACATGGACCTTTTGTCCTCTTGAAATTTTTAATCCACTGGAAAAAAGACTGTTTCTAAGTGGGACAAAGGAACTAATACTTCGATATTTGACATATTGTGATAGAGCCTGGGAATAAAAACATTTTATAACTAACTTCTACCCTCACGGAGCTCATATTCTTTTGGGGAGAAAAGAGAGAAAGGGAAACAGATTCAAAGTTACTCTTTTAAGTCCCAAAGAAATTCTATTTCCCCATCTAGATCATCTAGATCTACACAGTGTCAAAAGTCAGCAGAAATTTAAACTTGGGTTGTACTTGAATATCATCTTGTCCATTACCCTAATATTACAGATGAGGAAGTTGAGGACCTGAGGAAGGGGAGTTAATAAGCACAAAGTCTTAGGATTATGTGTCAGAGTTGGGATAAAATCTATGCTCCTGACTCCCAGACCCATCCACTCTATCACACATCCTTATACATGGGATCTAGTCAGGGATGTTGTCATTCCTAATTCAGTCAATAAACATTTATTTAATATCTGCAATGTGCCAGTTACAAAGAATGGTAAAGGAAAGCATCTTGCTCTGGAATCACAGATGAATGAGAGAAAGAACTTGCAAACTCTTATGGACAAACAATTTGCATGTCAACTCTAAACCCCCAACAAAACATAAGGTCTTGAGAATGGTGGCTATCTTCCATTTTTTTGTCTTTGCAGCCTCAGTCTCTAGCAGAGTTCATCATACAAGGAGGCATGAAGAGATAAGAAAGATATACAGAGAAGGGTAAACCTGAATGCAAAAAAGGACAGAATAAAGCTAACTTTACTCAAATACGGGAAAGGGATCTGATCTGTTGACTTTGACTAAAGAGTTATGTGAAAGGATGAGCTAGCTTAATAGATTGTTCTTCCAACTGTACACAGTAGTCTTGAATATATACACATAACTGGCACAGTGGTCCAAAAGTTGGGGCCAAAGTCAAGAATATCTGAGTTCAAATCTTATCTCAGACATTTGCTAATTGTGTGACCTTAACCTTTATTTGTCTAAACTTCCTCATCATTAAAATGAAGATAATAATAGTATCTACTACCTCCCAGAGATTTTGTGAGGACCAACTGAAATAAAAAAATCATAAATGCTTACTAAAATGACTGTAATAAACACTATATAAATAAATGTTAGCTAGCTTTTTGTTGTTATTAATATTATTATTAAAGACTTTGTTCTCCCGATCCACAAAGACAGTATAAAGGGTAAATTACTATGATCATTATTGTAAGTAAAAGGGAGGCAAAATTTGCCTCAAGGAAGAATTTGTAAAAACTATAGCTGTCCAAAAGTCAAGTGGTAAGTGTGAGGATGGTAAATTTTCTTACTTTGAAAGCAACTGACCTAAATGATGGAAAACTACTTAGAAGAAATATAAATAGTCTTCTTCTTGCAAGTGATAATCTATTTGATGAAGTTTCAACTCTGAAAAATTATTAATTCCACAATTTTTTTTAGGTTTTTGCAAGGCAATGGGGTTAAGTGGCTTGCCCAAGGCCACATTATTAAGTGTCTGAGGCCAGATCTGAACTCAGCTTCTCCTGATTCCAGGGCCAGTGCTTTATCCACTGCACCACCTAGAAGCCCCTTAATTCTACATTTCTTGCAATTTAGATGGGAGATCTTTGTGTATGGCAAGTATTATTTTAAAAAAGGAAAATGGTGGTATTAGAACTGAGTCAACAAGCACATTAATGCATATGGTGGAATTGTGTGAATTGGTCTAGCCATTTTATTTCAAGTAAGAAATAGTTTATTTAAAAAAAATAAATGTGTGCATCTTCCATAAAATATTTTGAAGAAATTTCTTGGATAACTTTTATTTGCTTTCATGACAATTTTAAACACCTCTAATTTCCCTTAATTACCCAGTATACAGTGAACAGTTGTCCATTTCTTTTTTAGTTAATCTTTATTTTTTTCCAATTTCAGATAAAGCTAGCCTTCAACATTTACTTTTTTAAGGTTTTGAGCTCTACATTTTTCAACTTCTCTCCTTTCCTTTCCCCCATCCCATGAAAGAGAGTGATCTGACATAGATTACACATAATACAATCAAATTTAATATATTTTATATGTCATGTTGGCAAAGAAGGGGAATAAAACCAAGAGAAAGAAAAAAACAAATTTTTAAAAAGTAGAAATAGTAAGTTATGGTTTGCATTCAGACTTCATAGTTTTTCCCTCTGGTGTGGATGGCATTTTCCAACTTAAGTCTTTTAGATCATAGTTGATCACCACACAATGTTGCTGTTAACGTGAGTTGTTCTCAAGGTTTTGCTCACTTTACTCAGCATTAACATTTGTAAGTCTTTCCAGGTTTTTCTGAAATTCACTCATGATTTTATATAGAACAATAGTATTCCATTATATTCATTATGCCACAATTTGTTCAGCATTCCCCAATTGATGGATATCACCTCAATTTCCATTTCTTTGCCACTAAAAAAAGACCTGCTATAAATATTTTTGTTCTCTGTGGGTCTTTTCTTCCTATTTTATTATCTCTTTAGGTATAGACCTAGTAGTGATATTGCTGGATCAAAGAATATGCAGAGTTTGGTTGCTCTTTGGACATAGTTCCAAATAGCTCTCCAAAATGGTTAGTTCAGTTCACAAGTCTTCCAACAATGCATTAGTGTCCCAGTTTTTCTACATGCTAATACTGATCATTTTCTGTTTTTGTTACATTAGTCAATCTGATATGTGACACCACAGAATTGTTTTAATTTGTTTTCCTAATCAATGATGATTCAGAGCATTTTTATAGATAATAAATAGTTTTAATTTCTTCATCTGAAAATGGCCTATTCATATCCTTTGATAATTTATCAATTGAGGAATCACTTGTTATAAATTTGACTCAGTTCTCTTTATATTCTAGAAATGAGTCCATTATCAAAAACTGTAGATGTAAAAATTGTTTTCCAGATTTCTACATTCCTTCTAATCTTGGTTGTATTGGTTTAATTTGTGAAAAATTTCTTAATTTAATGAGATCAAAAATTATGCATTTTGTAATTATGATGTAATGTTTCCTCATAAATTTCTCCCCTTTCCATAGATCTGACAGATAACCTATACTTTATTATCCTGATTTACTTATTTTTTATACTTTATATCTAAATCATGTACATATTTAGAATTGATTTTTTTATAACAACAATGAGATGTGGGTCTATACCTAGTTTCTACAATACTATTTTTCAGTTTTCCTTTTCTTTCTTTTTTTTTCTCTTTTCCCCAAGACTGAGTACTTATCACAGAAGTTGAGACTTTGAGTTTATCAAACAGTAGATTACTATAGTCATTTACTGCTATTTCTTTTGTAACTAATCTATTCTACAGATCTACCTCTCTCTATTTCTTAAACAATATCAAGCAGTTTTGATGACTGCTGCTTTATAAATTAGTTTTAGATCTGGTACAGTTAGGTCACTTTACTTTGAATTTTTTTCATTAATTTGCTTGACATTCCTGACCTTTTATTCCTCAAGATGAATTTTGTTACTAATTTTTATAGCTTGATAAAATAAAAAAATGTACTAAGCAATTTAATTTAGGTAAAATTTTCATTTTTATTATATTATCTCATCCTACCCAGAGGCAATTGAATTTTTTCCAATTATTTAGATCTGACTTTATTTGTATGAAAAGTGTTTCATAATTGTGTTCATATACTTTCTAGGTTTGTCCTGAAAAGTAGATTCCCAAGTATTTTATGTTGTCTATAGTTCCCTCAAGTGTTATTTCTCTTCCTGCTTGCCTTTTTTGGTGATATATAGAAATGTTGATTATTTATGTTTATTTTATATTCTGCAAATTTGCTAAAGTTGTTAATTATTTCAAGTAGGTTTTTAGTTGAATTTCTAGGCTTCTCTAAAAGTTTACATATATATGTATATATATGTATATATGTATATATGTATATATATATATATCTGTATGTATATGTATATATGTATATGTATATATGTATATATATATATATCTGCAAAGAATAAGAGTTTTGTTTCCTTTTTGCCTGTTCTAATTCTTTTAATTTCTTTTTCTCATTGCAAAACTAATATTTTTAGACAATATTGAATAATAATGGTGATAATATGCATCCTTGATTTATCCCTGATTTAACTGAGAATGTTTCTAGCTTATTCCCATTACATATAATGCTTGTTGATGATTTTAGATAGATACTAAATTTTTAAGTAAAATTCCACATATTTCCTTGTTCACTTATTAATAGTAATGGATGCTGTTTTTTAAAAGCGGTTTCAGCATCTATTGAGATAATCATATGATTTCTCATAATTTTGATATTGATATGATTAATTATGCAAATTGCTTTCCTAATATTGAAACTTCCCTCCATCTCTGGTACAACCGCTACTTGATTATAGTGATATAATAATTATAGAGATATAATGATTACTTGCTGTAAGTTCTTTGCTAAGATTTTATTTAAAATTTTTGCTTCAATATTCATTAGGGAAATTAATCCATAATTTTTTTTGTTTTGTTTCAAGCTGGTTGGGTATCAGCACGATGTTATTTATTATAAAAAAGAATTCATTGAACTCCTTCTTTGCCTATTTGCTCATATAATTTTAATAGGATTGGAATTAGTTGTCGATTGGTAGGATTCACTTGTGAATACATCTGCCCTAGAGATTTTTTCTTGGGAAGTTCATAGATGGCTTGTTCAATTTTTTTTTTTGAAATGGAATTATTTAAGCATTTTATTTCCCTTTCTGTTAATCTGGACTATTTATATTTTTGCAAATATTCATTCCTTAGATCGTTTTATTTATTGGTATGTGGTTGGGCAAAAACAGCTACAAATTATGACTTTAATTTCCTCTTCAGTGGTGACTTCATTCTTTTCATTTATAATATAAGTAATTTGGTTTCCTTCTTTCTTTATAAATTAAGTTAACCAAAGTTTTATTTATTTTATTAGCTTTTTATTGATCAACTCAGTATTATTTATTAATTCAATAATTTTCTTTTTTCAATTTTATTAATCTCTTTTGATTTTCAGAATTTCTAATTTGGTATTTAATTGCAAATTTTTAAATTGATCTTATTCTAGCTTTTTTAGTTGCATTCCCAATTCATTCATCTCTTCTTTCTCTATTTTATTCAGAAAACACTGAGAAAAAAATTTCCTTTAACAACCACTTTGACTGTATCCCACAAATTTTGATATGTTGTCTCATTGTCATTGTTTTGGATGAAATCATTTCTATGATTTGTTGTTTGATCCACTCATTCTTTAAAATCAGTTTATTTAGTTTCCAAATGATCTTTAGCCTATCTTTCCATGGTCCTTTATTACACATGATTTTAATTGCCTCATCATCTGAAAAGGGTGCATTTGTTATTACTGAATTTCTGCATATGATTGTGAGGTTTTTATATGCTAATATGTGGTCAATGTTTAAGTGCCATGTCACTGAGAAAAAGGTACACTACTTTCTATCTCTATTCAGTTTTTCCCAGACATCTATCATATGTCTCTTTTCTAAAATTTCATTCGGCTTCTTAACTTCTTTCTGTTTATTTTTTGGTTAGATTTATCTAACATTGAGAGAGGGAGATTAAGGTCACTCACTAGTGTAATTTTGCTAACTATATTTTTTCTGTAACTCATTTAAGTTCTCTAAGAATTCGGATTCTAAATCACTTGGTACATATATGTTTAGAATTGATATTACTTCATTGTCTGTAGTATATTTGGGGAAGATATAGTTTCCTTCCTCATCCCTTTTAATTGAATCTATTTTTGTTTTGTCTGAGATCAGAACTGCTACCCCTGATTTTTTTTTACTTCTATTCTGCTCCAGACTTTTACCTTCACTCTGTAATTCTTATAAACAATATATTGTAGGATTTTGGTTCTAATCCATTCTGCTATCCACTTACATTTTAGGAATGTTTATCCCATTCACATTCACAGTTACAATTACTAACTTAGTGAAACCTCTATCCTATTTTCCCCCATTTGTAATTTTTTCATCTTTTCACTCTAGCCTTCTTCAGCATTAGCTTGTTTCTTATAGCCGCTTTCCTCAAACTTCCTTCCCTTCTATCAGCCCTCTCCCTTTTCTTTCCTCTTTTTTTTTGCTACTTCTATCTTCCCTTCTGCCCTTCTTTCTATCTATCCCCTTCTTTTTCTTTCCTTTCCCTCCCCTCCTTAATTTCTTGTATGGTAAGATTAAATTTCTAAATCCAATTAAGCATATATACACTTAATGTATAAGTATATATGTTATTCCCTCTTTGATGAGGGAAATCTGATAAGAGTAAAATTCAAGCAGATTCTCCCCACTCCCTTCCTTCCCTCTATTGTAATACGTCCTTTGTGCCTCTTCATGTGATCTAATTTACCTTATTCTAATTCATGTATTCTAATTTACCCTCTCCTTGCCTCTTTTCCTAGTACAATCCTTTTTTATGAATCTATTATTTTATAACAGAATATCAAAAAGCAATTTCTGCCGATACCCTCTAAGTATACACTTTCTAATAGTTAAACAGTTCTCAAGAGTTACAGGTATCATATTTCTATGTGGGGTGGTAAACAAATTAATCTTACTGTGTAACATTTTATTTTCTTTCCTTTTTACTTTTGTATGAACCTATTGAGGCTTAGATTTGAAAACCAAATTTTCTATTCAGATATGGTCTTTTCAGCAGAAAAGTTTTAAAGTCCTCTATTTCATTGAATATCTACCTTTTACCTGAAAAAGTATGCTCAGTTTTGAAGAGTAGCTAATTCTTGATTGTAATCCAAGTCCTTTCACCCACTGGAATACCATTTTACTTTGATCCCTTAATAATGAAGCTGCCAAATCCTTTGTAATGCTGACTGTGGTTCCTTGTTATTAGAATTGTTTTGCTTGCTTGTTTTTTGTTTTAATTTTTCTGGCTGCCTGCAGTATTTTCTCCTTGACCCTGATATTTCTGGAATTTGGCTACAATATTTGGTTACAATTGTGCTTTAATTTCGGGATCCCTTTTAGGAGGTGATTGGTCAATCCTTCAATGACAATTTTACCCTCTGGTTCTAGGATATCAAAATGATTTTCCTTGATGATTTCTAGAAAGAAGTTATCTAGACTTTTTTGGTATCATATCTTTAATGTAGTACAATAATTTTTAAATTACATCTCCTGGATCTATTTTCCAGCATCTATTTTTTTAGGTTTTTGCAAGGCAAACAGGGTTAAGCAGCTTGCCTAAGGCCACACAGCTAGGAAATTATTAAGTGTCTGAGACCGGATTTGAACCCAGGTACTCCTGACTCCAAGGCCAGTACTTTATCCACTACGCCACCTAGCTGCCCCACCAATTGTATTTTTGAAGGATTTTTTCTTTGTTTTTCTTTTTTCAATTTGCCCAATTCTATTCTTTAAAGAGTTGTTTTCTTTTTGCATTTTGCCAATTTATTTTCGAAGAAGTAATTTCTTCAATTTTGTTGCACCCTTTACCAAGCTTCTTATTCTCTCTTTTTTCCTTTCTTTTCCCAATTTCTCTGCTTGATTTTTAAATTCCTTTTGAAGTTCTTCCAAGGGGACTTTTGGGGCTTAAGACCAATTCATATTCATTTCTGGGACTTCACATGTAGGTCTTTTTTCTAGTGTCCTCTTCTGAGATGATATTGTGATCTTCCTTATCACCATAGTAACTTTCTATGGTTAGGGATTTTTTTCCCTTACTCATTTTTAACCTAGTATATGGTTTTTAAAGTTGAGCTCTGTTCCTGATCACAGCAGGGCACAGTTCTAAGCTTTTAGAACTGGAAGTCAGACCTGCTTACTGTCTTTCTATATGCTGAGGTCTCAGATACTAGCAGCTTCTCCACTGTGCTATGGTTGCCTGGCCTACTCATGTTGGCTGTACTGAGGTACTGGGGTCCACAGTTTGCCTTCTACACCAGACCTGATGATCTCTCAGTTGGTCTGCTGAGCCACTACCCTGCTGAACCAAAACTTTGGGCCTCAGGTGCTGATCTGCACAGAGGCTGAGACTGTCCCACTGGCTTCCCTGGTTCCTGCCTGCTCTGGACGGAGATCTCCCTTCACCTAAATGAGAGATTGTTCCTGAAGTTCCTCTAATATAGGTCCCTCTAAACTGGAAAATTGGTCTACTCTGTCTTTTTGTGGTTCTCTCCAGAATCATTTAGATCCTTGATTGACGTTGTTTCTGAGGGAACCTGGGAAAAACCCAAGTAAGTTCCTGCCTTCTCCCCAACATCTTAGTTCTGCCCTCTGCAAGCTCTAGTCTGGTCATTTTAAATCACACCCACAAAGTCACCCTATGACCCAGTGATACTGCTCTTAGACTTATACTTCCAATAAAAGAAAAATGGAAAGGCCCCACTCATGTACAAAAGTATTTGGAACAGCCCTTTCCTTTTTATAGAAATCAAATAAGAACAAATAGGTATCTATCAATTAGGGAATGAATGATTGTAGAAATTAGGGTCTATATATGCAATGGAATGTCATTAGAACATAATAAATAGGAAAAGGAATGGATTCAGATAAACCTGAAAAGATATATATATATATATATATATATATATATATATATATATGAACTTATACAGAGTAAATGATCAGAACTAGAAAAAACATTTAGTCAATGACTCCAATATTGTAAAAGAAACAACTCTATGAGACTTAAGAGCTGTTTATTTTCTATCACTAAAGACCTATCTCCCTCCTCATAACCTATGATCAATCACAACTCTGAAAGACTAAGCATGAAGCAATTTCTTCATTTGGAGAGAGAAGCTATGAACTGAACATGCAGAGGAAGATTTTTCATCTTCAAACACAATCAATATAAAAAAATGACTCTTGCTCACCTATATTTGTATTATAGGGAGATCTTGGATTCTCTTGGAGTCAGACAAGAAGAATGGAGACCGTCAAGCAATAATGAGGTCATTGTCAAAAGAGAAAAGAAAAGTTCATCAATTTAAAAAATACAGAAAACAAGGAAAATTCATAAGGGGATACAGATAAACAAGGCAATATTGGTCCTATTGCATAAAATATAATGTAAGCTTTAAAAATGTTACATATAATCCATAGATTCATGATTTTAGATGCTAGTTTTGCTCTTCTCTAGATGGATTTGCTCATATTTGTTGATGTTTATTGATTTCATAAGGAAAAAAGTATATATATGTAGTTAAAATGGGAAAAAAGCATAAAGGCAAAAGAAACCAGGAATGAATATATATGGTTATCACTAACACTCATCACCATCATCATTATTATTTCTGTTCTTATATAGGAATCCCTTTTATATATCCATATGTAATCATTATCATATAGATACACCACTATTATTCACCTACACGCATTTACAAATATGTGTATATAATATATATATGTATATATATCCAAACTTTGTAAATTTATATACCTAAGCAATTGTTCTAAATGTCTCTCCTCAAGCTCAACATGACTCTTCCATTCATTCTTTCTCTTCTCTCCTCTTCCTCTCCCTTTGCTCAGAACTCTTTCCTTACTATTTCTTTCTGATAATTAAATTAAGACTTTGAGGTTAATTGAAAAATTCACAGTTAAATATGGAATTTGAAAATATACAAAGTTGTTTTGAAATAATCATTGAAAAAAGGGGTGATTGTTCATGATTTGACCTAGAGCAAGTAAAACTCTAGAGCATTGATGGGTAAAAAATGAGGTTCAGAGAATAAACAAAACATAAACAGAATGGGTTATGGTAAACTGAAGCAGATCAGAGCGGGAAACATAATCCATGATTTGGGAGAGCTGGAAGTCAGTGAGTACTTACAATAATGGGGTTTTTTTTGGTTTTGTTATAGATTTCTATTTGGAAGGTGCTCCAAGTACATTGTACTATCTCATTAATTATTCCAGCCCCACTGTGGCCAAGCTTCTAAGTCTCTAAGTTGTTTAGAAAAGAAGATAAGTAACTTCTAGAAGTCTGATTTAATGCTTTCCATATAAAACCTTTAATAGTCTCCATCTCTACATCAATTCAAGGTTTCCATATCATTTCTTTCATTAGAGTCCTATAGGTAATAAATACATGTATTATTATCATCCCCACTTAATAATAAGAAAGCTGAGTTTCAGAAAATTTTGAAGAATTCCATTAGACTCAGAGCTCCTTGAGAGGAGGAACTGGTTTTATTCTTGCTGTTGTTTTTGCTTTTGTTATTCCTTTTTCCCCATCTTTTTTATCCCCAGTCTATTACACCACGTCCAGAATATAGTAGGTACTTATTTTTAGTTGATTAACTGATTGACCAAATGTCACAGCAAATAAGTAGTAAGGAACAGAGATGGGATATAACCCTGTCTCTTGGCCCTATGGTCAATGCTCTTTCCATCACACCACATTATTTTCCTCCTCCCTAGCCTTACCCAACTAGACCCCTTGGCATCAACTTTTACAAGATTATGTTAACCTAGATATAAGCAGTTGTATTTGAAATTTTCTAAATGAAAAAAAGATGCAAATTATTCGGAATTTTAGTGTGGTATTCCAACTCCCTGAAAATAGCAATGGATAGATATGATTTCTTCAGGATTCTTCCAGCTCCTGGTTTAGGCATTTATGACATTTTTATAGCCTAACGATAAAACTAGATCTATGATTTCATCTTCTGAAGACCTCTAGCTATTTCCCAAATACTATTTTATAATCTGTTTTTCCTAAAATGTAGCTTTCAATAATTAAAAATAAGTACCACTAACCCTAAGCCAGATGATGATTTTGTTTTTATGTTGTACACATATCCACATACCAGGAGAATTTGATCCACATGTCAGAGAGGGCAATCCAAACATCTCCATGTGTGTGCATATGTGTTTGAGTGTTTATGTGTTCAGAAAGGGAGGGAGAAGTATCCTCTAGTTACCTTCAGCTTCAATGAGCTCTCATAAGGACCATTCACACCTAAGAGGCTGAGGATTTTCTTAGACTCCATATCATATTCTCTAAGTTTGGGACAAAGGGTCACAGGGTTATAGAATTTAGAAATGGAAGGAACCTCAGAGGCCTTCTAGTAGAGAGAAGCAAATTGAGAAACAAAAAGGACTTTCCATCACCTATCTCTGCCTAATTTCACACACTGTTGTTAAAGACTGAAATGTTTTCTGTCCTCATTTCTACTCACTGGAATTCCTAGTTATCATCAAGCCTCAACTAAAGAGGCTCCTATATGGAATCTTACTTGGGAACAGAGAAGGGGGCTACTCTTCTGGTCCAAAGAACCATGGACTTTGAAAGAGAATTGTCCACATGGGAGGGAAAGGGTTTTAAAAACTATTTTGCTTTCTCTAACATGAATGGCCCTAAGGATCTAAGGCATCTAGTAGTGATCCATTTAGATAATCTGGCACTGTAGAGATCTCTTCCAGTTCTACAATCTATAGAAAGTCTTAGGGGTAGTTAGGTGGCACAGTGGATAAAGCACCAGTCCTAGAATCAGGAGGACCTGAGTTTAAATCTGTTCACTCAATAATTACTTAGCTGTGTGACCTTGAGCAAATCAATTAACCTCATAGGCTTGCAAAAACCAGAAAGAAAGAGAGAGAGAGAGAGAGAGAGAGAGAGAGAGAGAGAGAGAGAAGGAAGGCAGGAAGGCAGGAAGACAGGAAGGAAGGAAGGAAGGAAGGAAGAAGAAAGAAAGAAAGAAAGAAAGAAAGAAAGAAAGAAAGAAAGAAAGAAAGAAAGAAAGAAAGAAAGAAAGAAAGAAGGAAGAAAGAAAGGAAGGAAGAAAGGAAGAAAGGAAGGAAGGAAGGA
>NC_133660.1:253198159-253303584 GCF_037893015.1 Macrotis lagotis | reverse complement strand
GAAGTCATACATAAAGATCAGAGATTGGTTTTTGTTTATTTGTTTCTTCCTTTTACCCCTCTTTCCCAAATATATGCGGCTGAGAAAAGTGAAAAGACTTCACCTAGCTAGCAAGTGATAGAGAAGAAATTCTAACCCAAGACCTCTGCCTCTTTATCCAGACCAATTTTCTTCTATCTTTGGTTTGTCAGCTTCCTCAATACAATATGAAAACTTTAAATTTATGGGTCTCTGTATTTTATTCTTATATCCCCCCTCCAATCCTAGAAAATGTCAAAGACCAAAGAGCTATCCAAATAATGTGTTCTTCTCTCCCTTTACTTTCAAGACCATGGAAAGGATGTCATTCTGGTCAATTCCCATGTCTCCCTCCAAAGTTAAACTCTTTTGCCTCAATAAATACTAACCTCAAACAATGTTAACCATGGCAGGCAGTTTCATATCTGTGTCTTACTTTTTCCAAAGGCATTTAGTGATATTTACAGCATGGAAAGATCCAAGTGGTTGTTGAAAATCCCTGTTCATAACCTCCAGGAGAAGGTTAGGATTAAGTACAATACTTAGAAAATACCCTTTCAAGTAAAATCTTCCTTAGATAAACTCAAGGTATTTCAAATTGGGTGTCTGAAGGGAAAATGCCCATTTCCCTTCAACTCAAAAATGTTAACATTAAGAAAGGAGATTACAAGATTCTAAGAGTCCCCTTTAGCCCATCGTTCACAAGAGGGGAAAATTAGGTGAGGAGGAGGTAAGGAATAACTATATGATAAGGAGATAGCACAATTAAGGCAGGACTCTTTGTCAGTATGGAATGACCAGCAGTGAGGACAAGAACCATATTGACTTCTTTCTTAAGGAGGCAAGGTATCTGTAATAATGAGAATGTCAAGATGACAGAAAAGACAACATTAGGTAATCTTTATTGGTCAGTCTTACATGCTGGCAATAAAAAAACTACAAAACTCCCTAGAAAAAAATCAGGCATTGTTTTGTTATTCAGAAGTGAACAAGAAAAATGAATTTAAAAATAATAAATAAAAGTATACCTTAATTAAATTCCCTTTGTAAACAATTTCCTTTTGGGTGGGGTGTCTATTTTTAGGTTTGGATGGATGATTTCATTGATATGGAAAATTCCATTAAAAAATTCTCCTCTACCAAAGTTATCAGACACCATTCAACAATTTATTGTGGTCAGAAACAGTCAATACTTTTTTCATAAAAAGTTATTGAATTATTTTTTTAGTTAGCAAAAATACATCTTCTCTCTGTTCTCAATTACCCATAGCAAATTGAGAAGAAAATAAAAACAAAACCCTTGTTAAAATATTTATAATCAAGCAAAAATAAATTCCCATCAGCCATGTCTACACACACAGACATCACACATTAGAATGTTCTAACACACATTAGAATGGGTAGAATGTTTCATTAAGAGTCTTCTGGAATCTTTCAGTGTTGCTTGTCTTTTTAACATTATCATTTTGATATATGGGGTGGAGCCAAGTTGGTGGAGAAAAACCAGAAAATCCCTTGAGTTCTTCTCAGTTTCCCCCAGGATGAACATTAATCCAGACTCAAAATGGATTGAGGAGTGACAGAACCCACAAAAAAGACACAGTGGAGCAATTGTGAAGCTTAAAATATCTTGGAAGGACATAAGGAAAGATCTGTCTTACTAGGGAACCTGGTCCAGCACAGGGGAATGCTAGGGAAGGCAACCAGAAGCTCACAGCTACAATACACAGATAAGCAACCAAGGCCGCTGGGTCCAGGTTCAGAAGGCCAGTAGCACAGCAGGCCACCTGTGAAGACTTCAGCCTCAGTGTAGAAGGCAAATTAGGAGCACCAGAACCCTGCACAACCAAACAAGACTAAGCTAGGCAACCCCAGTCCAGTAGGGAAGATGCTAAATTGAAGTCCCAGCAGGCTGTGAGCAGGCAACTGCCCAGGAGTAGAGCTAAGCTTTTAAAATCCATGAATAAGGCTAAAAATTAATGGGGGGGAAAAAAGCCCTAGTCATAGAATGCTACTATGTTGACAAGATCAAAACACCATATCAGAAAAGGAGAGTGGGAAAAGGTCTACATGTGAAACCCCAGAGGAAAATATTAATTGGTGTCTAATTCAAAAAGTCCCCTTGGAAGAGTCCAAAAAGATTTTAAAAATCAAGTAGAAAAAATTGGAGGATGGGACCGGAAAGGAGATAAGTGCAAGAGAGAGAGTCAACGGTTGAAAAAAGATGCAAAACTATTGATTGAAGAAAATAACTCCTTCTAAAACACAACTGGTCAAATGGAAAATAAAACAACTCTTTAAATAATAGAATTAGACAAATGGAAAAAATAATTCCTTTAAAATATATAATTGGACAAATGGAAAAGGAGAAACAAATGCTCACTAAAGAAATTAATTACTTAAAAATTAGAATTGGGCAAGTGAAAGCTAATGATTTTATGAGATATCAAGAATCAGTCATGGAAAATAAAAAAGGAGAAAATGTAAAATACCTCATTGGAAAAACAAATGACCTGGAAAATATATTCAGGAGAAATAATTTAAGAATTAAGAATTTAAGAATGAAACATATGATCAAAGAAGAGCCTAGACAACTTCTTTCTAGAAATCATCAGGGAAAACTACCCTGATAGCCCAATTTATCAGAGGGTAAAAGTCATTGAAATTATTGACCAATCACTTCCTAAAAGAGACACCAAAATTAAAATGCTAAAGAATATTATAGTCAAATTCCAGAATTATCAGATCAGGGAGAAAATACTGTAGATAGTCAGAAAGAAACAACACAAATACCAAGATGCCAGAGTCAGGATTACACAGAACTTGGAAATTTCAACATTGAAATATAAAATTCCAGAATGCAAAAGAGTTAGGACAACAACAAAGAATCAACTAACCTACAAAAAAGTTGAACATATTCTTTCAGGGGAAAAGATGGATAGTCAGCAAAATAGAGACTTTAAAACTTTTCTGATGAAAAGACCAGATCTGAATAGAAAATTCATTCTTCAAATATAAGATTTGAGAGTAAAGAGAGCAAAAGATAAATAGAAAAGAAAAGAAACTCATATAGTAAAATTAAACTGTCTATATCCCTATACAGGAGGATGATACAATTCACAGCTAGTGTAACTGATAAAGGACTCATTTCTAAAATTAGAAAGAAATGAGTCAAATTTATCAAAATATAACTCGTTATCCAATTGATAAATGGTCTAAGAATATGAACAAGCAGTTTTCAGATAAAGAAATTAAAACTATCTAGTTATATGAAAAAAACTCTAGATCATTAACTAGGGAAATGCAAATTAAAACACTTCACACCTATCAGATTGGTTCACATGATCAAAGAAAAATAAAGGAAAATTATCAATGTTGGGAGGAATGTGAAAAAACTGGGATACCAACATTATCCCAGTGTAGTTTCAATACCACTACCAAGTCTGTATCCCAAAAAGATCACACACAAAAAGGAAAAGGTCTATAGGTACAAAAATATTTACAGTGCCACTTTTTATGGCAAAGAATTGACAAATCGAGGCGATGCCCATCACTTGGGGAATGACTGAACAAATTGTGATATATGGATATGATTTTTTAATTACATGTAAAGATAGTTTTCAACATTCATTTTTTATAAGACTTTGAATGTGGGACTCCTTCTTATGCAGGGATATAGGCTTTCTCTATGTTAGAATTCACTGCATGACCATTCCTAGATAGATCTTTTCTACAATGTCCACAAACTGCTCTTTCTCCCTTTTACAATCTGGTCTTGAAAATGTCTCAATGTCTTGGTTCCCCATTCAGTACTTGGTCTTATACATTTTATAGACCTCCTGGTAGCACTTGTAGGTAAAATTCAACTTTACTTCCTGCTACTCCACCATCTTGACTCCATCAAGGATATAATGACAAGAATATAACACCAACAACAGCAGCATGTTTATAGAACTGGTGTCAGGCTCTACTATTTTATGATTATTATGTCATGAATATCATTTTATGAATATAATCATATTATACTCTATGTAAGTGAAAAAAATAAAGCCCATAGATGTAGAATGATATGCTCTATGCCACTTGTGTATCTATCATAAGAGGTGAAATTTGAACCCAGATATAATTTACAAGCGGTGCTTGGGGTGCTGTAAAAACTTAAGTTACCCAAGGTCACAGAGCCAGGTTTATGGGTGAGAAAGAGGACTTAGGCTCAGGTCTATAAGTTACCAAGAGTTTTATAACTTCCCCCTTGCTTCCTTCCTTCATACAAGAAGAATAGACTGTAAGTTATATTAAGGGCATCTTTCATATGAAATAAGAGAGTGACAGAAAGGGGAATCAGCTCAGTTACCCCACAGAGAAGAGCTCAAACTCAGATTGATATGTCTGTATTTATGAATGTGTCTGTGTATACATGATTGTCTCGGTAAAGGAGGAACTGAGTGACTGTGTGTGTGTGTGTGTGTGTGTGTGTGTGTGTGTGTGTGTGTGTGGCTTTTCATGAAGTTATGTGTGGGTGGGTAGATATGAACATATGTGAATGTACGCGTGACTGTGCATAAGTATGGATATGTGGAAAAGATGGATGAGTGCAGGTGTCTGTGATTATGTGGATATGGGTGTGGCTGTGAATATGGTTGTATTTTTTCCCAACCTACCACAATGATCTCCTAATACAAAGAATATTTCATATGCCCACTGGTAAAGGATGCTTTCTATCTAATAATAACTATGGATTTGCATTTATCCATCCAGATCTCTTGTTCTGTCCCATCTTGTAAGTTTGAACATTCATTTCCAAGAATCTTGGCAAGATCTAGATGCTCATTTCAATTTTTGAAAAACTTAAAGGACGAAAAGAACAAAACCCTGGTCCCCAAAATCAGTAAGATATATGTCTGACCCTAAAAAAGTTTTCAAACTAAAGTGTGACTCCAGCGATCATGATCACTAGTTGGTATGTTCATATGTATGGATGCATGTTCCACTGGGGCAACTGTGGAACACTCTTAGTGGAATACTTGCATTTTTCTCCCCTGAGTTACCTAAGTTGTACAGATCCTATTATATAGCTTAAAACTTCACCAAGATTTTTGGGACCTTCTAAATTTACATTGAAGGCAGATTAGCCCAGTCATTTTACAGCAACAAAGTAGTTTAATATGGAAGAACTGATTGTTACTCAAATCAGCATGTCTTTTCTGGTGTCAAATTCAATTCAATAATTCAATTAAATGGTTTTTCTTAACTGCCTAGTAGATGAAATGCACTGGACTTTGCCTTGGGGAGATATGAATCTGGACGTGACTCTTGTTTTTGAGGAGCTTATAATTAGGAGAGGAAAGGCACGCATGCAAATAAGTACAAATCAAGTCAGATAAAATTACATGCAGCTAGGTGGAATGTACTAAGTGGATAGAGCATTGGCCCTGGAGTCAGGAGGACCTGAGTTCAAATTTCGCCTCAGTCATGTACTAGTTTTGTCACCCTGTACAAGTCGCTTGATTCCAATTGCCTCAGGGGAAAAAAAGTTACATGTATATGAGGGGTATTATGTTATTTAAGAACATATGGGAGGGCCAAGTAGGTAGTACAGTGGATAGAGCACCAGCCCTGGAGGCAGGGGGACCTGATTTCAAATCTGACTTCAGACATTTAATAATTGCCTAATTGTATGACCTTGGACAAGTTACTTAATCCCATTGCCTTAAATAAATAATTTTTTTAGAAGATCATACGAGGGAGAAAGTATTTTGACCTAAATGAATTGAGCAAAAAATTTATATATATACTCCCTATATAGACTCTGAATTTATGCTCCCAACCACACACTCAAGAGTAATTCCAGGCCTCAGAGTACATCTGGATACTAATCCACACTCAAGATGTTAGGGGCAGCATTGAAGGTCAGTGGTGTTCTTCTAATGCTAAATGAGCCAGTAAATGGAGTACTATACCTAGAATCATAAAGGTCTGGGTTGAAATCTGGTCTCAGATACTGACCCTGGAAAAGTCATTTGGCCTGTGTGTGCTTCAGTTTCCTCAATTGTGAAATGAGGAATAACAGCACCTACCTCACAAGGTTATTGTGAGGATCAAATATATTTGTAAAAAGTGCTTAGTTTAGCAAAGAGTAGGCACTAAATAGATGCTCATTTGCCCTATTGGCTCAAGTTCCCATTCAGAGGCATGTTCCTCTGAAAACTGTGATTTGTACCCTGATATCATTTGCCACTGCCAGTTAATCTTTCACCAGTATCCTCAGATATCTCTTCAATTAACATCAATTATCTTTTACAAAAAGATACTTTATGAGAACATATAGCAAGAACAGAGGTCCATGAAAAACCTTCAGAACCTAAAGGAGTTTACTTTCTGTACCCCGTTGGTTCCTGAAAAGGGTGGACTCATCTTAAAGTGTCTCTACAAACATTTCTTCTACCAAGTTCACTTTGAAATCAGCATGGTGGATAGATGAATAGCTCCCCTGCTTGAAGGACATGGCATCCTGGCTGCCAGGTGGATTCCCTGCTAGGCTGGATCATTCAGGTCACTCACTCCTTGGAGATGTATTGGCTCCTCATCCAGCTTGGCTGCAGTTGCTATGGTAATTTCTTCCATGGACTCCTATCGCAGGGATTCTGTTGGCTATTTCAAACTTGTTGTTCCATCTCAAATACTTATTCATCTAAGATCAGTAAGATGCAAATGTATCAAGAACAAAAGCTAAAGCTATGCCTTGCATTCACAGACCACATGGAGACTTGGGTAAGGAAACGAGGCAATCAAATATCTCTTTCCCTTTACCCAGAGGTTTATAGCAATTTTTCTTCATGCATTACCAGAGGAGGGAGAGGAAGCAAAAGAGAGAAAGAGATAGACAGACAGAGAGAGAGAGAGAGAGAGAGAGAGAGAGAGAGAGAGAGAGTGTGTGTGTGTGTGTTTAAGAGAGGAAAGATGGAGGGAAGGGACAAGAAGGAGAAAGAAATATAGTGTTTCTCTTTTTCAGTTTTGCCTTTGCATGTACTCTCAGTTCCAGTTTATTAGTCAATTAAAAAGTCATTCCTTCATCACAAAATAAATTTAAATGATCAGGGAAAAAATCAGAATATAGAGTATCCCAAAAGACCCTGTGGAGTTAACACTTAAATAACCTAGGACTTCATAGCACATTTTGGTAAGTAGGGTCCCCAAGCATCCATGAGGTTCCCTATAACATATACAATGTCAACAAATGAAAACAGGAGGAAGAATATTCCCAACATCAGTATGTAAAAGAGTGCAAGGCATGTTTTTTAAATGGAAAATTTGACCAAGATATAGAGCGCGTGAGGGAAAACAGAATGAAAATGTCTGAAAGGGGGTAGCTAGGTGGCACAGTGGATAGAGAACCGGCCCTGGAGTCAGGAGGACCTAAGTTCAAATCCGAGTTCAGACACAATAATTACCTAGTTGTGTGACCTCAGCCAAGTCACTTAACCCCATTGCCTTGCAGAGAGAGAGAGAGAAAGAGAAAGAGAGAGAAAGAGAGAGAAAGAAAGAAAGAAAGAAAGAAAGAAAGAAAGAAAGAAAGAAAGAAAGAAAGAAAGAAAGAAAGAAAGAAAGAAAGAAAATGTCTGAAAAGGTAGATTGGAACCAAATTTTAGAAGACTTTGATTGACTTAGTAAACAAAATTATATTTTTTCATGGGATCATAAATATAGAGGAGGCAGGAGTCTAAGACATTCTTCCCCTCCCAATCTTCCAAATACAGAAACTAAGGTCCCTAGAGGAAACCTAGAGGTTTAATGACTTATCCAAGGTCATACACAGAAAAAGTAGCAGAGCCAAATATAGCTCTCTTTTTCTTCCATCATAATCTTTTGAAAATGAAAAAACCACTGAGGTTCCTACATCAATGACTGATATGATCATACCTATATAAAATAGAATTTCGTTAAAAACCATCCAATCAAGGCAACTAGGTTGCACGGTGGATAGAGCATCAACTTTGGAGTCAGGAGGACCTGAATTCAAATTCAGTCCCAGACACTTACTAGTTGTGTGACCTTGGGCAAGTGACAAGTAACCCCAATTGCCTACAACAGCAACAACAACGAAACAGCCATGGATAGTGCGGTTGTACTTTTAAGTACTCTGATAAACAAATGAATAAGTATTCTTCACCTCCATTCCCCACTGTCTGAATATCCTCTCCTTGAAATGTTTGCTTTGGAACAAAATCAAGGAACTCTGTCATTCTACTTTTTTTTTTTTTTTAGTTTTTGCAAGGTAATGGGGTTAAGTGGCTTGCCCAAGGCCACACAACTAGGTGATTATTAAGTGTCTGAGGCTGGATTTGAACTCAGGTACTCCTGACTCCAAGACTGGTGCTCTATCCACTGCACCACCTAGCCGCCCCTCATTCTACTTTCTAAGCATAATGTATAGGGACATTGATTCCTTATGGTCTTCTTCATCCACCATACATTTCTCAAAAACACTCAGTCAACAATGGAGGAAGCTAAGAAGGAAAAATGACTTACTCACAGAGATGTTGTTGCTGCTATTGGTGTTGGTGTGGTAGGTAATCAGAATTACCGACTAAGAGGACATATGAAATTTTATTAGAAAGAACTGAGATTTTTCTGCATGTTGCCTGAAGAGCTAGACACTTACAATTAGAAACCGGTATCATTTCCATTTTTGTTCTAAGTGGGGGAAGCATAATAAACAACATCTAAATAAATATAGGACATCCAAACTAGTTACATAATCATGTTGTTAAAATCTTCATGGAAAGGTCAGGTTTAGAAGATAGCACCCTGTTAATCATTCATTTAAGCATTATTCATAGCTATTGCTTTGATGACCTTGCTAGGGAGAGAGGACTTTGAAACACTTGTCCTTGCCCAGGTTGACCAATGACAAATCATCTCCTAGACTAGCAGCATTCATTGAGGTATTTTCAAGGTTAAGAGTCTTCCATTAAGAATTTTATTTCCAGCTGAGATTTTTCCAGTGCTTGCTTTGCAGGAATGATAGCCTTATTTTTTTAGCTTATACATGTGCAATTATGTAAAACACTTCCATATTAGTCATTTTGTAGAAGATGACTTGAATAAAAGAAAAAGCAATGAAAGAAAAAAGTGAAAAAAATAGAATGCCTCAGTCAGTATTTAATCAATATCAGTTCATTCTCTGGAGGCGGATAGCATGCTTCATCATTAGTCCTTTGGGACTGTCTTGGATCATTGTTTTGCTGAGAATAGCTAAGTCATTCATAGTTGTCCATTGAACAATCTTGCTAGTGCCATGTACAATATCCTTCTGATTCTAGTCACTTCACTATGCATCGGTTCATGTCAGTTCAAACTTTTCTGAAATCATCTTGTTTGTCATTTCTTATTGCACACTAATATTCCATCATAATCATATATAATCATATACTCTTCATCTCTCCATGTTCATCCCCACTGTCTAAATATCCTCTCCTTGAAATGTTTTTTTTTTGAGGGGCAGACAAAAGGCTGTAAGCTCTTTCATTACTTCTAAGAGTCATATACAGAGATATTTATTGATTCCTTAAGGTCATTTTTCCATCCACTATGTATTCTTCAAGATTATTCAGTCAATAATGCTGGCAATTATCCTAGGAAGGTTTATTTAAATATTCCCCAATTGATGGGTATCCCTTTGATTTCCAATTCTTAGCTGCCACAAAGAGAGTTGCTATAAGCATTTTTGTACATATAGATCTTTTCTCCTTTTTTGGTTATCTTCAGAATATAAATCTAGTTGTAGCATTGCTGTAACCATAGTCTTATAATAGGCTTTTCATGAAATCAAAAGAGAGTGAACTAGTTGAAATCCTTCAAGAAATATTGCAATGTTTTAAGACAAGAGTTATTCACACGGAAACATACAAAAGGAAAAAAATTGCAACATTATCCCATCCAGTGTCATTTTTGGAAATCGCAACTGAATCATCCAGAATTTGAGAAATATCTAATACTATATGTAAATATGGTCATTGATTTCAGCTCAATAAAAATATGATGTACAAATTCAAATAATATAACTACCTCATGGGATTCATTATTCACACTAATCAGAATCGACCTATGAATGCAATCCATATGACACCTTGCTATTCAGTGTCTACTTTACTTTTCTTTCTGCCATTTCTGAGAGATTTCATCCCCATTGAAAGTAGACCTTCAGTGACATCAGAGGCACATGAGGACTCTTTCCAGGATGTCAAGTAGATATTGTCTTCTGAGTTTGTGCTAGTACCTAGAAATAAACATAACCACCACTTCATACTATTGACACTTCAACTTAGCATGATGGAGTGGTGTTTACCTACAAGGTGCCAGATGGCACTGGGGCACTAATTGCTTGCTACTCCTGAACAATGTCACTGACAGAACAGAACTCTGACAAAAATGTCTTTATTATATTCACGAATTTTAAAATTCCAAACTATTTCTTTTTAATTTTTAACATTCATTTTTTTAAAAAATTTTGGATTCTGCATTCTCTCTCTCTCCAGTCTGCCCCTCCCCATCCACTGAGAAAGTAAGCAATAAGATATCGATTATATATGAAAATTCAGAGGAAACGTTTTTATTTTAGACATATTATCCCCCCCCCCAAAAAAAGTAAGAAAAATAGAGAATGTGGAGGAAAAGTATTCAATCTCCACTCAGAATTCATCCGTTCTTTCTCTCTGAAAGTAGATAACATTTTTCACCATGGGTCCATTGATCATTTTTTTATCAGAGTAGCTGAAGTCTTTCACAGTTGATCATCATGACAATATTGCTGTTACAATGAATAAAATTGCTTGCTTTACCCTGCTTCAATTCATAGAAGTCTTCCCAGGTTTCCAAACTGTTTTTTAAAGTTGTGCCTTTATAGTTTTTACTGTAGGACCTCTGGTGGGTAACTAGCATTTATACACTGTTTACTATGTCCCAGACAGTGCTAAGCACTTTTCAACTATTATCTCATTTGACCCTCACAACATCCCTGGGAGATATGTGTTATTAATGCTCTCATTTTACAGATGAATAAACGGAATCAATGAAGTTACTTGCCTAGGATCACACAGCCAGTATCTGAGAGCAGATTGAAATTCAGATCATCTTGTCTCCAGATCTGTTATTCTATCCACTGTGTCACTCAATAGAAACCTAAGTCTTGATATTAATTGGTATTAATTATCTCACCATCATGCAGCACCAGTCTTTTGCTCAATGCTTATGACTACTTATGTCTATATGCCCAGAAGTCCAATGTGGAAGATTGACTTGCCAAATTGAGTGCCAACACAGATTCAAGATTATAATGCATCACTGCTTTTGGAAGCTTTCAGGTTAGGAGCCTTCCCTGACCCGCTGTATCCATTTGATGAAGTTGATCAAGTCACATCTTGATTGAACAAGATCCCAGATTGGCTTATATCTCAAATGAGATCTGGAGAGAGTCCATGAGAGAAATTGCCAGAGAAATCGAACTCATTCCTAGCTAGCAAATGGAGCCATCTCTCCATAGTCAAAGGGCAGCTAGGTGGTGAAGCAAATAGAGCACCATGCCTGAAGTCAGGAGGACCTGAGTTCAAATGCAGCCTCAGATACTTGAGACTGTGTGACCTTTGGTAAGTCACTTAACTTGATTGCCTCATATCTAGAGCCATCTGCAGTCATCCTGATTCTTATATGGTCACTGGACCTAGAAAATTCTGGAGAAGAAAGTGAGGCTGATGACTTAGCCCAAACTCCCCCTCACTCAAATCCAATTCATTTGCTTGTCATGGCATCACCTCTCTAATGTCATGGTCTTCTTTGAGAGCAAAGGACAAACACCAATACCAGAGATCACTGTCTGGAGGGAGAAAACCTGAACTCAGATCCCTCATCTGCTGAGTATTGACCAGAGGATACTGGGCAAGTGATTTAACTTTTAGGGGGACTCAGTTTTCTCATCTGAAAAATGAGAGCATCGGATTAGATGTCCTCTGAGGTCCTTGAAAGCTTTAAAATATGTATTAAACTTTGACCCTTTCATGAGAAAAATAACTTGTTATTCTCCATCACTTTATTAATCTAGACAATTAACAGAATATCAATCAATTCCTGATTTATAGGATTTGCTTACTTCTATGGTGTAAATACTCATATTGAAAAATTTAACAATTGGCTCTTGGTTCCAACACACCTCTGCCTAAGACTATGATGTATTTCAGAAAGTTCCCTGCACTGGAAATCATAAAATCCAGACTTTTATCTCAGCCTCTCTCTTTAGTCATGGAAAAACCTATAACTCTTCCAAGTTTTGTTCTGTTTCTTACCTGTAATATTGTAATAATAATAATAATACCTGCCATATTTCATAAAATTCTTTAAAGGAAAATGTTTCATAAACTCTTAAAGTGACATGAATTCTGGTCACTTGGTCAAAAATAAAGCAAATACTAAACACTAGCTAGTGTGCTATGAAGTGGGAAACAAAAGAAAGGCAAGTCATCAGACAGCACACATTCTCATAGGGAAGATAATTCAACAATCACTATATACATATATATATATATATATATATATATATGTTATATAATACACACACACACACACACAAGATATTTGCAGTGCATATGAAAGTAATCTCAGAGGAAAGGCACAAATTTGGGAAAGTGGGAAAGGGTAGGAAAAGCTTCCAAGACATTCATGATGTCTTCAAAATGTGGCTTGACTTCCCCCAAGGTCTATAATCACATCATTCCTACAATCACAATTTTGTGCTATTTAGTTAGCTTCCATTATCATTTCTAATGGGGCAGCCAGGTGATGCCATAGTTCATAACACACTGGGACTAGAGCCAGAAAAAGTCATCTTCCAAGTTCAAATCTAACCTCAGATATTTAGTAGCCATGTAACCCTGGGCAAGTCATTTAACATCATTTGCCTCAGTTTCCTCCTTTGTAAAGTGAGGTGAAAAAAGGAAATGTCAAACCACTTCACTATCTCTACCAAGAAAACCCCAAACGGGGGTCACAAATCATTGAACACTACTGAAAAAACAATTAATTCCTAATAATTGATCTTTGCTATCAACAGCAATTGGGGCATAAGTAAACTAAGTTTTGTCGAGCTGTTACCATCATATACACCATCCTTAAGCAAATGGTCAGATGAAAAAGCTGATTTGGACTAAGGATAACCTCGTGTGATTTCTTGGTGGAGATTGCCTACCATGACTTTATAGAAATATCATCACTCTATTATTGCAAGATGAAAACAAAAGCACTCTGCTGATGTAGTAACAGGACAAGACCTCAGGACTTAGCTTACCTCTATTCAGTTTTAAATAAGGATATAGATGAACAAGAATTTATGGCTGTTGTTCTGCTTGTACTCACTCTTTGTCCATTTTTCCCACCAGTTAAGTCTTTTCTATCTACTTCAGGGTTGGATCAAAGGGGTTCTTTCCTTGACAATGGAATAATATGGCATATCTATACAGATCCGTTTTGATGTTGGAAGATAATAACAGAGTGACTTGTAAACAGAAAAAAACATTAAAAAGTGTTAAGATTATTTTTTTTTCCAACTGAGGACTTCAGGAGACCATAACGCATTTTTAACCAGTGTCACAATTTAAGTGGAAATAACCAATATTCCTATAGTTAGTATATACCACAGTCAATTTCAGAAAAATATATGTGCTTTTGTCCAAAAAAGTGAAATGTTAGGGAGGAAAAGGTATTGAGTATCCATGGCAGGGAATAATGGGGCATTAAAATCTTAGTTTTTTAAACATTTTGAGATCTGTAGTACTGGTCTGTAGTACTTCCTAGAGAGAATTGGATCCAGATTGATTTTTCAAATATAAAATATTGTTATTGAAGGTGTGGTGCCTGTGTTACTGATAGCAGTAAGTGGTTTGTGGATAGAGAGCTGGGTCTGGAGTTAGGAAGTCAATAAGACTTTGAATTCAAATCTGAGCTCAGATTCTATCTATGTGACCCTGGACAAGTCATTTTACCTCTGTCTGCTTCAGTTTCTTTTTTTTTTAAATGGGAGTTTTAATAGTGTCTGATCAAAGATAATATTTACAAAGTAGTTAACATTGTTTCTAGCCCATTTGTTGTCCAGTAGACATACCTGAAGAAAATGACTGAACAACAAATGGGCTAGAAACTATGTTAACTACTTTGTAAATATTATCTTTGATCAGACACTATTAAAACTCCCATTTTATGGTGGTATATGATACTAACAGCTCCACAAAACTTACTGTTTACTTATGCCCCAACTGCTGTTAATAGCAAATCCCAATTGGGGTTTTCTAGGCAGAGATCTTAGAGAGGTTTATCATTTCCTTCTCTATTTTGTTATACAGATGAGGAAATGGAGACCAAAAGAGTCATGACTAGCTTAGAATCACACAGATAGTAAGTGCTTGAGCCCATAGTTGATTTCAGGTTTTTCTGACTCAGTCCAGTTCTGGAGGATGGTAAATGACTAATAAACATTTCTCCCCCCCCCCCCCAGCCTTACCAATCAAAGCGCTGATTTCATTACTAATTAGTGACAAATCTCCATTCCATCTCATTCTAATTTCATTTTTTTATTTATTTAGATTTTTTTTGCAAGGCAAATGGGATTAAGTGGCTTGCTCAAGACCACACAGCTAGGTAATTATTAAGTGTCTGAGGTCAGATTTGAACTCAGGTACTCCTGACTCCAGGGCCGGTACTATATCCACTGCACCACCTGGCTGCCCTCATTCTAATTTCAAAAGACTACTTTGCTCATTGGATTTTCATAGGTTTTTAATATATTTAATCCTTCTGGAGCAGTAGCATGTTAATGCTGGAAAAATACATATTTTGTGAATTCTTATTTGTTATTTAGTTGTTTTATATTAACTATTGGATAATTAGGAAGAAGTTAACATAAACTAAGTATCCCAAGAATTCTCTAAAGTTGAATGTTTATGGCAGGAACTCATTACTAGGTTGTCAAGTTTTTGAATGAATAAATTTCATTAAATATTCTTTTGTAATATTTAGCATTTTATTTAATGCCTTTGTATATGTATTTATTTTCTACACTTAGTACCATTTGAAGAAGGGGAGCATAAGCTTTTCTAGACTCTCAAAGGGGTCTATGATACAGCAAAAAAAGGTTAAGCACTCCCAGTCTCCTGGCATAAAAGCCTTAGTTGGCACAATGATGTGCCAATAAGGCCACTTTAAAATAGAAGATGTTGATTTGACTCCCTGCTCAGAATTATTGATAGGTGAATAGAGAGGAATGACTGAAAACAACTTGGGGAATAATAGAGCCTTCCCCATAACAAAGCCCTGGCTTTCTTCCCTGTCCTTGTGGTCACTTTAGCCAGAAATGAAAGCTCAGTTCCTGGAAGGCTTCGGAGGACATTCGGGTTAAGATCTTTCCAATTCAGGTGTGAAGAATTGAACATTATCACAGCTTCCAAGTTCTATATCCCCAAAGTCAAGGCATGTCAAGCAACTTTTATTCTGTTTACATTATATCTCATTCTAATTTCAGTAGACTATTTTGTTCACTGAATACGCATAGATGTTGAGTATACTTAACCAGCATGGGAAATCCTCCCATACCTTGTCTTTCTATGGGAGATGAGGATCTTTGTGACCCAAGTTCAACCAGATAGACCCTTGATGACATCCCAGTGTTACTTTACTCTCAGATGTTTCTGTCAATCCAATTTAATTTAGTTCAATTCAATAAATATTTTAAATATATGTATTTATTTCTTCAACACTGCACCAACCCATGCATGATATGTCAGACTATCATTGCTCAGCAGCCTTTTTCTCACATTATCACCTCCACTCTGATGGCTTCTTTCTGATGGGTAAAATTTTTTTGAAACTTTGAGTCTCCATTGCAAACACTAAAGTCTTCTTAAAATACAGAGCAGCCTATGATGATACTGATTCTCTATTTGCCTTTTCCCACTTAGGTACTCATTCCCCAACTAGTTACTTCAATTGTCTTGATGTGTTATCTTCAGTAGAATATCAGCTCCCTGAGGACAACAACTGCCACTGCTATGTTTTGTATTTGTATTCTCAACGGGTAGCACAGTTTCTGACCAAGAGTAAAGACAATAAATAAATAAATGTTTAATCTATCTATCCCTATATCATCCATCTAATTATTTATCTATCCATTCATCATCTGTCCATATTTATCTATTTTCTTCATCTATCTCCCAACTTATCTTTCTATCATCTATCATCTATCCATTTCTTACCATTCTATTAAGACTAATCTTAAGGATATAAATCAGAGGTCACAGTGAGATTGATGAACACTGAGTTCCACTTGCAGATTAAAACAAGCTTCTGAACATAACAGAAGCAGCACCAGATAGCAGACATGTTGGGATGGTTTGCTATTTCATTCTCCAAGATCATCTTGCAGATGAGTAACTGAGGCAAATAAGGTTGATTTGCCCAGGGTTACACTAAGTGTCTGAGGTCATGAAAATGAGTCTTCTTGACTCCAGGTTCAGCATTTTATCTATCTTAGAATAGAGGAGATTTGGATTCAAAATCCACTTCTGACACTGGCATTCATCTATAAACCTAAAGTCTCTGAGATTTAGTTTCTTCATCTTTAAGATGGGAATATTAGTGCCTTTCTCAAAGTGTTGCTGTGAGAATCAAATGAAATAATGTATAAAATACAGTGTCTCAGTTATAACACAAAAGGCATTGGTTTTAAAATGTCCTCAAATTGTACTTCTGTTAATTAGTGCTATGAAATATGTCTAAGCAATGTGCATATAATTAAAACCTGTATACATATACACATAGACATCTATTAATACAAATAAATATCATTTTTCACTACAGATCTCAGCCTGAAAAATAAGGTTTGACAAAAAGGAGTAAAAGTAAGATACATTGCAAAATTACAGCTGAAAAATCTATATACATCTAAGTTTTTGCATTTCTATCAATTTAATCAATCAACAAACATTTATCAAGTATGTATTTTACATTCAGCATTGTGTTAGATTCTGGGGATTGAAAAAGAAAGATGAAACACTCCTTATTCTTGAGTTTATATTTATTCACACAAATGATTTATTTCTTGTGATAAAGAAGCAATGAGGAGGAGGGGAAAGGAAGAAGAAGAAAAGGAGGAAGAGAAGGAGGAAGAAGAAGAAGAAAGGAAGGCAGGAGAAAGAGAAGGAAAAGGAGGAGAAAGAGGAAGGAGAAGGAGGAAAAGGAAGAACAAGAAAGGAAGAAGAACAGGAAGAGGAGGAGGAGGAGGAAAGAGTAGAAAGAAGAAAGAAGGAAGAAGAAAGAAGAAAGAAGGAGACAAAAGAGAAGGAGGAGAACCACAATGACTGGCATACCAGTGTAAAATGATTTACAAAGGACTCCTTGAGCCAAGAAAAACTCCAGAGGTAGACACTCATTGTCCTTATTTTATAGATAAGGAAAATGAGACTCATGTAGTTTAAGTAAACTTGCCTAGGGACATGCAACTAATTAATAACAATAACAGAAACTGAGCCCAAGCTTTACTTGTGTCCAAGTCTTACACACAATCCAGCTGAAAAAATAATGATATTAATATTATTATGATGCATAGGTTTTATACAAGTCCAGATTCAGGCTTCCTGGTGGGGAGTAGGGTTGAAGTGCAACCTGTCTATGTATGTGTGTGTTTGGTTCAGCAATATGGGAACAGTAAAATGAAATGGTTTTACTTTTTGTTGGTTGGATCTTTTCTTTATCCTTAATCCCAAAGAAGTTTCATAGGGAATTTTAGTGAATGCAGTGACCAAATCATTTGCATTCCTTGAAAATTCTTGATGCAAGATAACTAGCTAGATAGATAGATAGACAGGCAGGCAGGCAGGCAGGCAGATGGGAGGTAGGTAACTAGATAAGTGGGTAGATAGATAAATGAATAGATAGCTAAACATACAGAAAGGCAGAGAGAGAGATGGATAAAGGAAAAGACAGGCAGGGAGTGATAGATAAATAAGATGTTGATAGATCAATGGTCAACTAGATGAACAGGCTGACAGGCAGACAGAGAGAAAGAGGTAAATGAACACAAGACAGAGAGATAAATAGATTAGATAGACTAACAGATAGATAGACAGACAGATAGACCAAAGGACCGATGGACAGATGGACAGAAGGACAGACAGACACAAAGAGAAGTGTCTCTAATGTACAAAAGAAGTCTTGGATGACACAGTAAGATATAGGAAACTCAAAGTTTTCTGTCCTTTTCTAGGAAACTAAATGTTGAGTGAACAGTTGCAGAGGACTAGGCATGGAGTCCAGAAGACCGGAGTTAAAATCCATCCTCAGATACATATCAGCTGTGACTTTGCACAAATTACTCGATCTTTGTTTGTCCCAGTTTCCATATCTGTAAAATGAGGATAATAGCAGCTCCTACCTCTCATGAGTTGCCGCAATGATCACATATGATAATCATTGCAAAGAGCTTAGTACAGGGTCTGGCACATAGGAGAAAGAAGAGAAATGTTGGTCATTATTATTAATGGTATTATCATGAGCGTTATTATTACTAGTAACTGTTGTTTTTATTACTACTGTTTTTATTTGTTATTACCATTACTATTGTTATTATTACCATTAATTCCTAATTCCCAGGTCAGCCAGGATGCCTCCCTGCATATTTATTTCTGCATATGACATAGCAGTGGAGACTTTGACAAAATATTATAAATGATTTGGAAAGGACAGATAATTCATTAAGATGCAAAAATATATCAACTGGCTAGGAAGTTATTAAGATAAAATTAAAGTCTTACTCTTTTTTTTTAGGTTTTATTTGGAAGGCAAATGGGGTTAAGTGGCTTGCCCAAGGTCACACAGCTAGGTAATTATTAAGTGTCTGAGACCGGACTTGAACCCAGGTACTCCTGACTCTAGGGCCGGTGCTTTATCCACTGCACCACCTAGCTGCCCCTAAAGTCTTACTCTTAAGATTTTTTTATATCAACTTTAAAAGCACAAGACTTAAAAGGTGTATTTCTTATAAATGAATCCTTATTGAAATGATCTATTCTAAAAAAAAAAAAAGAAAAGAAAAAGAAAAAAAGAAATGATCTGTCCTTTCACACAAATGGCATAAGTTTTGAATGATTTCTCCTATACTGACAATGGGAAACTGCCTGAGACAGTTTAAAAAAAAAAAAAGATTGGGGCAGGAGTCAGAGGATCTCAAATACAACCTTGGCTACTTGTTACATTCATTGTGAATGTAAAATTCCCTATCTCTTAGAGGCCTCACTTTATTTGTTTATAAAATGAAGAAGCTGAATTAAATAGCCTCTAAAGTCTCATTTAAGACTATGGTTATTTAAAATTTTCCAAGGCTACTACTAGTCAAGGCTAAAAAACAAAACAAAACAAAACATTTTGCAGAAGTCACTGGGCCCTCCTGAAAAACAAATGGTGCAATGCTCTAACTAGGCAACATCTATAAGTGAGTTCTCTTGAAGGGTAGGAGGGGAGCAGGGGAGGCTCTTCTTGGTCTTCCAATGATGAAGTTTCTTATCGATGTCCATGTTCTTTTTGCTCAGAAATCTTTTGCATTTGGGACCTAAAAGTAACATCAAAATATCAGTCCAGTCTTTCCTTTTATAGACACATGGATTGAATCACTTGAATCTTAATTTGAAAATGATCTCCCACTTGACTGATTTAGAAAGTTGGATCAGACTTTTTCCTCTGGGACTTCATAGAAATGCAGAATTCTAAAATTGGAAACGACTTTGGTGGCCCTCTAGTCCAGTCCATAGAGTCTTACTATAACATTCACAATCAATGACTATAAGATTGCTTAAAGGTAAAAAAAAGAAAAAAGAAAAAAAAAAGAATTCCTCATCTTTGGAGTCAGTCAGTTCACTGTTTGGATGGCTCTAATTGCTAGAAAGCATTATTGTTTTAGTGACATCAAGTCTAAAGGTGGTGTTGCTGCTGTTGTTTGTACCTACTACTCCTGAGTCTACGCTCTAGGTCCAAATCAGATTTTCATGACTCTTCTGCAAGATGACCATTTTCTTCTCTTGTTCTTTCAAATGATCCTCAGATGATATGGACTCTGCTCATTTCACCAACATAGTTGACGCCCTCTAGATGATCTCCAAGCACTAACATTTGTAAACTATAATATCCAGAACTGAATATGGTACTTGTACATAGTCTCTGTTTAGTCTGTTAGCATAGGTTTTAATAGCAAGGCATGCTAACCATTATTATGCCATGAACTCCTTAAAGGATCTATGAAGCCTATGCCAATTTCTCAAAATTATATTTTTAAATGCAAAAAATACATAGAATAACAAAGAAAATTACTTAAACTGAAACACAGATATCAAAATATCAATAGACAGATCCCAGGTAAAGAAGCCCTGAGAGACTATCATTCTTTTTTTTAATTAATATTTTGTTTTTCCAAATACATACTATAAAAGTATTTCCACATTCATCCATATGCCTATGTATATTTTTAAGTTACAAAGTTTTCTTCCACCCTCCCTTTCTAACCCCTCTCCCCTCAGTGGCCAAAACTCAGGTTAATATTGTATATACACATTTGTGTTAAACATGTTTACAGATTAGTCATTTTGGGTACGAGGAATTAGCATTGAGGAAAAGAAATATGTGAGATTTTTTTTAAAAGTGGATGTAATGGTCATGAGATTCTTAAGGCTTTTTTTATTTTGTTTTGGTTTGATTTTCTTCCTCTGGATGGGGATAATATAGTTCCCTAGTCGGTCTAATAGGGGTGTCCTAGCTCTGAGCTGCTGTTAACATTGTTGTTAATGTGTACACTGCTCTCTTGGTTAGACTATCACTTCTTTACTCCTGGAAATGTTCACATTCCAAGACAGTCAAATTTAGCCAAATATGTTCTTTCTACATTTTTGTATTTTTTTTAATAATTTCACCTGAGCGGAAACAGTTATTGCCATTGTTATTTTTCCTGACCTGGACAAATGGCTCTTTATTCAGAATGATCAAGGTTTAAAAAAACATAGCAACCATAAAATGCTGCTCTTGCCCTGGTCAGACCACACCTACAGTATCTTAATTTCTATATACTTTGCAGGAAGTATCTGAACAAAATAAAATTGTTTCCAAATGACTGGAAAGATAATTAGCACACTGAATGACTAGTATGATGTGAAAGTATCTCAATTGACAAAGAAGTTCATTCAAAGCTATTAAAATAAAATGGAGATAGATATGAAGTCCTACTCTTAAGATTTAAAATAAATTAATTTCAAAGGCATAAGGTTTGAAAATTATGACAAGATT
The DNA here is from genome assembly GCF_037893015.1 of Macrotis lagotis. Taxonomy (NCBI): domain Eukaryota; kingdom Metazoa; phylum Chordata; class Mammalia; order Peramelemorphia; family Peramelidae; genus Macrotis; species Macrotis lagotis. Next base: position 253,282,203 of record NC_133660.1, on the reverse strand, counting down.
TGTTTATATAGAGAAAAGAAAGATAATCTAGGGGGTTGGTCAGAGAGCCAACTCAATATGAGTCAATAGTGTGATACAGGACTCAAAAATAAGAATCTAATCTTAATCTATTTTAAGAGAAACAATATCCAGAAAAAGGGAGCAATCACAACAGAGGTACTATTGACAGTTGTAAATACCATATTTTAGGATGCACCTTTATGAATAAGAAAATAATATTTAGAGGAGGTTGGCAAGGATGCTGACTGCTCTCCAAACCTTGAAGGTCAGCTGAAGCAAATGGAGATTACTGGAATATTTCATTTCAGAAATGAAAAGTTAGGGAGGATTTCAATAAAATGCTTCAAGTATCTGAAGACATGTCATGTAGAAGCAGAATTTCATTGATTCTGCAAAGGACTAAACTATTATAGAAGGTTGAGAGGAAGTTACGAAGAAATTAAGTGTTTTATTAAGAAAATTCTTCCTAAATAATTATAACATCCCTAAAGTGAAAAAATTCATCTTTAGAGGTGGGTTTGCAATCACATCTTCAAGTAAAAGCTGGATCGCCACTTGTGGAAGATTTTGTAAAGGGGAACCTGTGACAGGAATTCTTAGCCTGTTTTCTGAGTCATTAACACTTTTGGCAGTCTTGGGTCCCATTCTCAATAATGTGTTCAGCTTTATAGCTGAAATAAGAGATAAATTTCAATTGGAAGTTTAATGTTTGTGTGTGTGCACGTGTGTGTGTGTGTGTGTGTGTGTGTGTGATTATATGTGTGTATTTTTCTCCTTCAAGTTCATGGATCCTTACAAATTGGGGTCTATGGACCCAGAGTTAAGAAATTTTTTCTCTTTAGATATAACTTATCACAAATTATCCTTTCTAATTCTAAGATTGTGATTATCTAATAGTGGAATCTTGCCATCCATGATTCAATTGAAGAAAATTGAGGTCTATAGGTCTGAAGACCTCAAGGACACAGCATTCATGGGCCAATGTCATATAAACAAGGGATTAGACTTGTTATTCTTGGTTTCAGAGAACAGAAAAATAGAAGGAATTTACAAAGGAAGACTTTTGACTTCATAAAATCTAATACTGACAATTTTCCAAAAGTAGAAGTGACTGTCTTAGGAGTACCCACCCATCACTGGCTTTCTCTATGAAAAAGTTAGATGACCAGCCATCCTGCATGTAAAGGATTATAGACTGAACCAAATGGCCCTTGTCCTCAGACTTTCCCCAGCTCTGATTGTGTGGATCATTTCTGGAACCACAGCTAATAGTGCACACTCTGAGCCAAGGAGAAGCTATTATAATGGGGAAATGACTTCCCATCTCACTCACTGAATGTACAAGATGTTGATTGAGCTCCAAAGTGAATAAGAACCAACCCTGGAGCTGTTTTCCTTTCCCACACTGTGTAGGATTTAGTCGGTAATAGTCATTGCATTTTGGTCTCCTGTGATTTCCACAGGAAAGCCAGAAAGTGAGCACAATGTCCAAGTACTTCATCAGTGGCACAGTCATTTTGAAAGAAATGTTTAATGTAGAGAACAACTTTCCAGAGTTTAATCCTCATAATTCTCTCTGATTAAATGCTTCCCTTTGTCCTTTGGGCAGAGATTTTTGTGTATGTGTATATATGTGTGTGCATGTTTGTCTGGTGTATACATGTATATAAATATAGATATATAGATATATACCTATATATATGCCCAAATATAAAACATAAAATCTGTTGATATATATGTATGGTTTGAAATATAATATATATACATATACTTACACACACACACACACACACACACACACACACACACACAACACATACATATACCAGATAGGACTTGAGGAAGTCAAAGGAGAGCAAGTAGATAGCCAGGAAATAAATTGCAGGAAGTTCTGGACTTAAATCCTATTAAAGACTCCTTCAAGTTGTGAAACTGGGGGTAAAAACTTTTCCCTTTCTGGAGAGCTGACAGACAGCTACCTCTAGCCCTATGACTTTTACTCTACCTTCTTTCATCATGATCACCTCAAAAAACTTTTTTTTTTACCTGCATGTCCCCCATTAAATAGAAATTCATTCTTTTGCATGTTTAATGGTTTTGGATCTTAGAAAGATGTCTACTGAAATGCAAATACTCCTCAAAGAGCTGATACTTCTATTCCTTTTAAACTAATATATCCTTAAGAATCTATTCAACAGGTTGATCAGCTGGTATAGTACATCTCCTGAAGAAGGAAGAAGAGGGTTGAAAGGTAGACCAGAGGGAAAGATAAGATTTAGCCCATAATGGATGCACACCAAAGACAAATTTTACTTCCTTAACAATTATGCCTAAGGCTGCCCATTGCCCTTCATTCTTTGCATCAATTTTGTCTCAATTCAATAAGATTTTGTGAGATGCCTATTAAATTCCAAGAATTAGGCTAAAGACTGAGGCTATCAAGGCAACACAAATATATTCCTGCCTTCATTCTGCTAGGGGGAAAGAACAAGTTTATTTCTAATGGCTTAACCAAGAAAATCAACATGACAAACATAAAGATGAACTTTGCCCATATTTTAAATCTCTCAGAAATTAAATTAACCATATCCTGTAATGGAAAGAATTTTAGATTTGGAGAGTTAGATTATAATTGTGATGCTGTTACTTGTCACTTGTAGGAAAGTAGCACCTATTGTGTAGATTAATAACTCAGAGGTGGGTAGAGTTATCTAGTCTAGTTTCCTCATTTTTGCAAATGAGGACACTGAGGACATGAGAAATTAACTCACCTAGGGTCATAGAGAGAGAATTGAAATTCATATCCTCTGGTCCAGGGTTCTCTGTCAGTAAATCTCACTGCTTCCTCCAGGTCTTCATTTACTCCTTAGCAAAAAAAAGAGTGTATTCTAAATCTTCTAAATTTTCTAAACCTTTTCTGCATCCTTTTTGGCTGTCTGGCGAAGCCTATGAATACTTTCTCAAAATAATGGTTTTAAATCCATAAAATTATATATGTACTTTCATATATGTGTGTGTATGTGTGTTTGTATGTATGTATATATAATATATATTATATATATATAATACAAAGGAAAGCAGTGTTGAAATACTGTCATAAAAAATGAATTTTAAAGTATTTGGACCCCAATTTAAGATTCATTATACTAAATGATACCCAAACTCCCTTCCCGCTCTGATTTCAGTGGTCAAATTATAAGCTGATCATATATAGGCTACATCTCTAAACTAATTTCTTTTGAAGAAGGAAGATAAATTGAAAATGCTAATTACAGGCATCCTTCAGATTGTATACAACTCAGATGTGAGGGGTAACCATGACAAAGGCCTTAACCCTAGTCATTGGCATAGGTCCTCATAAGACTCAATATTCCTTGCAAGCAGGTATGATATTTTATGTCCATCAAAAGGAACAACTGAGCAAATAGAAAGCTACAGGGACACAATCTATTTATGAAAAGCCAGAAGCAAACCACCCAAACCACAGCCTCTGATCCTCCCACAAGGGGATATTTTTACCACTCTCCATAATGCTGAGGTAGGTGTTTATCACTTTAGTAATGTCTGTCCATCTAAAAGGGGAATTGGGTAGACCAAAAAAAATTGTATTGGGTTTGCTAGAGGAAGACACAGTAGATGCTATAATTAAAATAGAAAGAAACCAGTCATCAAATGCTATATTGACAAGGAGATACAAGGAACAGTCACGCACCACTTTTGTGGGCTTTGGGATTTACTGGCAACGGGAGAATATTTTTAGCATGTTAAAAAGTCAAGAGGTGGTGTGGGCAGAGAGGCAGCTTCTAGAATAGACCTGAGTTCCAGTCTTCTCTCTGACACATATCAGCTCCGTGACTCTCAGTAAGGCTCTTAATTTCTCACTGTCCACAGGTAATGTGGTTGCTGTAGCCCAAGACACTTGCTAGGTAAGAGTCACTAATCTAAATAATAATTATAATAGCACTCATGTAATACTTTCAATTTTTCGAAACACTTGTGTTGTCACATTTGCTTTCCATCCAAACTCAAGGAGATGAGTCCATTACAAGTGAATAAACTTTAGCCCAGAAAACTGAGTGACTTTCCTGGGGCATGCAACTTGTTAAGTATAAGAGGGAGAATTGGAACTCAGTTCTGTCTTCAAGTTTGGTGCTTTATCTACCTAGAGAGAGTTTCTTACATCCAGATCCTTATTCCTTTGCCCTCAAAAGAAAGCCAAAAGTCACAATATGTGTTCTTATTATTCACTCTACCTTCCTAGTCACCCCTCCCCGACTTTTCAAATAATTATTATTTTAGCCAAGTTGTCTTTAAATTTGTAAGAATTTTCCTCTAGTACTACAAAGTAAAGTGAAGATGATTCTAGATTCTTGAAGGCGAGGCAAGATCAGAAGTTTGTGAATTTTCTTTATAGCAAAATGGAAAGGTTTTATGACAGATACAATAATAACAATAATAGTAGTGATAAAAGGAAAATTTATTAAATACTTGCTATTTACCAGATACTGAGATAAAACCTGAGAGTTACAAAGAAAGGGACAAATTTGATGAATTCATGGAATTCCCATTTGGATGGGGAGATCATGTTACAAATTACTATAAATGAATAAGACATATAGGGCCAAATGGACTGACTGTTAAGTTGTATCTGACTCTCCATGACCCTATTTAGAGTTTTCTTGGCATAGAGGCTAGAGTGGTTTGCCATTTCCTTCTCCAGCTCATTTTACAGATGAAGAGATTGAGGAGAACAAGATTAAATGACTTGACCAGGGTTACAAACTACTAAGTGTCTAAGGTTAGATTTGAACTCAGGAAGATGACTTTTTCAAATTCTAAGCCCTGTACTCTATCCATTATCATGGAAATGGCAGGGTAAATTAGACATAATGTCAAAAAGAAGCCACTAGCAATGAAAACCAGAAATTGTCTCTTGCCAAAAGCAGTATTTGAGCTGAATATTGAAAGGAGCCACCAGGGTAGCCAAAGTGCATTCTCAGGAACAGGGAAAGATCTTGTACTTTTTGTCCAAACACTGGTCAAACTCAATTTAGAATTCTTCAATAGAAGGTTGTCCACTCAAGGATAAGAGTTTTGTTTTGTTTTTCTGGAGTCCCAATAACTCACAAAAACTACAAGCTACATCATAGAGAGGGTTGGAGGCTGAATCGGTGGAGGGACTGCCCACATTAATAAATGCACATCCCACAGATCTGAAGTATAGGAGGAAGGTGATATGAATGAGGTTTTCTATAAACTTATTATTGGATTGTGGCCTTTTAAAAATATTTCATGGGAATTGTTGTCTTTGGAGTCAAACAACCACTTTTTAATCAGTCATGTTCTTTGTCTCATTATATGTCTACTTTCTTCTAAAATCAACATCTTGATGTTCCCTGCTCCTTGATTTGTTTTACCAAGGAAACTGAGGATGTTTTATCTACAAATGTTGGGTTTGGTCTAATGAAGGTTCACAACTTACCATCAGGTTTGGCAAGAAGGTGGCATATAGCATCATAGAGACCTGAGTTCAAATCCTGATTCAGAGAGTTAGCTAGCTATGGTGACCCTGGGTAAGTCACTTGACATCTCTTGGCCTCAATTTACTCATCTATAAAATAATAGCTCATCACTCAGAAGCTTGTTGTGAGATTTAAATGAAATCAAATTTGTAAAATGCTTTGCAAACCTTGAAGTTCTATAAAAATGGTAGTTATTATTGATGCCAAAGATGTCTCTTTGGAAAAGTCATCCTCATGGGTACACAAGCATACCGATACAGTAATGATGATAATAGATAGTATTTCAAGATTTCCAAGCACTTAACATATATAGCTTCATTTGAGCATCACAGAATGTGGGAGATAGAATCACACAACTGAGGCAACTGAGGCCAGATTCACGAATCTTCCTGACTCCAGACCTAGTGCTCTATTCACTGTCAGTGGAATTGGAATAAAAAAGTCTGGAAAAAGAGATAAAGATACCACCTCTACCTTAAAATCCTTCAGTAATCCAGGATTTCAGAGTCACTAGAATTACATTCCAGTTTTCATTTCTCAGAGTCATTAATTCTCTAGCTATATGATTCAGTATCTATAAGCAAGTTTGCTCATTCTTCCTATCATGAATCTTTACATGTTTCAGGAAGACAACAAGCTCACTGAGGGATCCTATCAGGTCTGCATATGGCTGTTTCTATTCTCTTCAGCAAGGAATCAATAGCTACTTCAATTAATCTCTTATTCTCAAAGCCAGAGACAGTTTTCACACCTGCTGATGAGCTTCCTTATCATTTTGCTGTTTCTTTCCAGTCTGCTGGATTTAGTTTGAATATACAGTTATAGCAATACATATGTGTACACACACACACACACACACACACACACACACTCTCTCTCTCTCTCTCTCTCTCTCTCTCTCTCTCTCTCACTCACTCACTCAAGGACCTACCTTCCAGAATTGCTGTGAGGATCAAATGAGAAAACAGATAGGAACTGCCTTTCAACTCTTGAAAGGTTATTTGCTGTAACTATCATCCATCGTCATCATCATCATCATCATCATCATCATCATCATCATCCCTTCCAAACCCTGGGAGAATTGGGTAAAGGAGTGACCAGCTTCAGTGATCACATCTCCCTATATTGCCCAATCTTCAACCTAGGAATATGACAATCACAGGGAAATTCAGTTTAAATCTGATAGGAATGAAATGATAAGAATGGTGACATTGGAATTGAATCTGTGCTTGTCTCTTTCTGTCTTTGTCTTAGTTTCTGTTTCTATATCCCTCTTTGTCTTTGTATGTCTCTGTTTCTCTCTATACTTCTTTCGTTCTCTACCCGTCTCTGTAACTGTGTCTGTTTGTCCCTCAGTGTGCCTTTTCAGTCTGTCTCTCTGCTTCTGTCTCTATCTCTCTATGTGTTTGAGTCTTTCTATCTCTCTGTCTCTTCTCTCTCTCTCTCTCTCTCTCTCTCTCTCTCTCTCTCTCTCTCTCTGGTTCTTTGTCTGTGTCTGTGTGTGAGTGTGTGTGTATGAGGTTGTCTGGCTGTGTCTCTGTCTCCCTCTGTCTCTGTCTCTCTCTGTCTCTCTCTGTCTCTGTCTCACTCTGTCTTTGTCTCACTGTTTCTCACTCTGTCTCTCTCTCACTCTGTCTCTCTCTCTGTCTGTCTCTGTCTCTGTCTGTCTCTGTCTCACTCTGTCTCTGTCTCACTCTGTCTCTGTCTCACTCTGTCTCTCCCTCTCCCTCTCCATCTCCTTCTCCTTCACTCTCTCCCTCTCTCCTTCTACCCTGTCCTTATGGAATGATATTTTCAGTCCCAATGATGAATATTTGGAGGGCACAGGTAAGGGTCTCAAGCAAAAAATTCCTATAATTAAAATTCTTATTTATTGGCTAAATGTACAGTGCAGGTTGGACTTGACAGCCTTTGAGATTCAGCTGTCTCCTGAGATGCTCTGATTCTGTGTGACCAGGTATATCCAGCCTTCTCATACTGTGGACTGTTCCTAGACAGTCCACATGAATCAAAACCAGGAACTTAGAATGAACTAAACTATTTGCCTCAGTGTTACCAGAATAAGTGCACTGAAAAACACTTTGTACCCCAAACCTTAGGTTGAGTGCTGGGAGTAATAGCTTCTTAAGTTAATGGAACAGGAGGGGAAGTATTTGACGTGAGTTTGAGTGGAACTCAGTAAAACAATTTCCAGTAAAACATGAGCCAGGAAATTAATCCCATAATAACCAAATGCAAACCCATCCTGCTTCTCTAAGAGCAACCTAATAACATGGGAAGGAGTAGACTCAACTCTGCTTCTTATGATATGTCCAGTGCCTGCTATGTATTAGTCCTTCATACTAATTGTACAATATAAAAGACCCATTATGAGTGAAATGGGGAATCCAATGGGAATCAAAAACCGAGGAATAAAATGTTGGCCCTATGCTAATTTGTAAATAACCAATGATGGATTATTTTGGTTCATGATATTATAATAATGAGTAGGAGAGACACAAGGGCATAATGGAAAAAAGACTTACCCTGGCATCAAAATCATTGGTTCAAGTCCCACAATGGTACATAAAGGCTGTACTACCTAATCACTAACTTCTCAATGCTTTAGATAACTCTAGAAACCTCTAAGTTACAGAATGCTTTGTGATCATCATTAATAAAAGCAATCTCCTCCCTGTTCCCTGCATCATTGAAATCCCAGGTCTAAACCAAGAAAAAGTAAGTAAATAACTATCACAAAAATCTCTATGTTGGAAGAGGCCCCCCAAAAAAGAATTCTCAATACAAAATAACCCAACAAAGAGGTTATCCAGGCTCTTCTTGAATACTTCTAAGGACTTGCTGAGAAGTCTCTCCTTTAATCAAGCATAATTTTGCCCTTTTTTGTACTTTCTAGCTGTTGCCCACAGTTTTATCCTCCATGGTCAAGCAGGCCAAATCTAATCGTCTTCCAGATGATGGCATTTCTGTCTGCATCTTTCATGTTGATTTGTTCTTTTTTATAGGTGATCAGTGAATTAGAAAAGGAAAAGACCTTAGGTATCCTATAGAAATTTCTTTTGTCTTACAGATAAGGAAATGGAGGCATAGAAAGGTTAAGTTACTTGGTGAAATAGCTATAGGCAACATAGGTAAGATCTGAGTCAGATTCCTTCACTACAGAGCCACAATATGAGGATACTTTATCATGCGGTAGATGTGCTAACAATGGGTTCCAGTTGTAACTACCATTCCCAGGCATCATAAAGTTCTAGATTTGGAAGCAACCTCAGCAGCCCAATCTTCCACTTAATACTGGACTCCCTTCTGTAACACCTTTGACAGATAATCATCTATTCTCTGCTTGAAAATTTCCTTGAGGCTATTTAATTTTTTTTTCTGGGGGGGACACTTCTTCCTGTTACAATGTCTTCCTTATATAAACCTGAAATTTGCCATACTATGCTTTTCACGTACTGATTGTAGTTCTGCCTTGTGAAAGAACACAAAATATTCTTTTGGCCACTTAACAGACAAGAACTGAATATAGTCTTCTAGGTAAAGTTAAACCAGGGCAGAGCGCAACTGAGTAATTATTCACTTGAGCTTTCAGCTTTGAATGTAACCTAGGATTATGATACATAGATATAGATGAATATAAACAGAGATGTAGACTAGGCATAGACATGTGTATGCAAATATATATAAATATGCATGTTATACCTATTTGTGACTTTATTTGTATTTTGTTCTTATATGAGTTGGAGCCATGTATATTGGTGGCATATTTTTAGAAGAGCAATACTTTGGTTATAGAGCAGCCACAAACACACTTAAATGTAGTGTTAGCATCTTGTTCACATCTCCGTATATTGCCCAAAATACTACCCAAAGATGGCAGGAACTGATAGAACACCCATGTAGAGATCTTAAATAAACCAATCACAGAAAAATGGAGGATGACAGCATGGTGTTATGAAGATGAAGTGTTGCAGAGTGAAATAAAATGAAATAAGAAAACAAAATATAGTGTCTACAGAAACATAAATGGAACAAGGAAGGAAGGGAGGGAGGGAGGGAGGGAAGGAGGGAGGGAAGGAGGAAGGGAGGAATGGAAAGAAGGGAAAGAAGGGAAGGAAGGAGGGAGAAGGAAAAATCCAACTAATAATGACCAATTTGTGACTTAAAAAAAGATGAGACAATGTATATCCTTTTCGTCACTGAAGATTTTGGGGGACTACAGATATTAAATGTTGTATATACTGTCAGATTTATTCTATGTGTTGGTAAGGTTAACGCTGTCTGTAAAACAGCATTCTTTTTTCTTCTTTTTCTTATTACTAGAGAAAGCTTACTGTACTGAGCGAAGGAGTAGTAATACATTTGAAAAGAAAGGCCAAGAAAGCAATAAATAGAAGAAATAAGAAAGCATCAGCCTCAAGCTTACTGGCCTGTAATTTCTGGAAATGATTATTTTCTCTTTTCTGGAAATGTCTTCCTCTAGCTTTCTGATACCAACTCTCCTTTTTATGATTCTCAATAGTGGTTCTGTGGTCATACCAACAAGTTCCTTCAATAGTCTCAGATACAATTTTTCCAAACCTAGAGACTTGAACTCATTTTAGATGTCTAAGTCCTTTTTTATTGTTACCTTACCATTTCAAATACCTTTTGGTGAATGAGGCAATTCAGGCCAGAGGAAAGACAGAAGACCTGCATTGCAGTTCCAGTCTTCCTGTTTCTTCTTCCAACTACCTGTTTGATCTTGTTAAAATCATTTAATTGTCTTGGACCTCAATTTCACCTTCTATAGAATCAAGGGACCAAACACCTGATCAATAAGATCCTTCCCAGCCTTTCCTCTCTCTCTCTCCCTATTGTCTCATTATATAGTCTTTCTAGTTTGAGGTTTGAACTATCTACCTAATTGCTACTTATAAACATGATTATTATTCTTTAATAGAGAAATTTTACATGTTCTGTCTCTTTAGTTCCAGCCAAAACACCATGAGGAAAAAAGGGTTTGATCTTCAATTCATTTCACAAATGTTTACCAACTATCTATTGGACACTATGGAGTATACTCCTGTAAGCAAGACATGACTTGTCCTAAGGAGGCGTATCCTCCGGTACACTGAGGGAGTGACTACAGGAAATACAAAGAAGAAGAAAATATGGTCTCCATCGACAAAGAGTTCACATTTTCATTGGGAAGATGGGACACACACACACACACACACACACACACACACACACACACGGAAAGGTTGGTTGGTTGGTTGGTTGATTGGTTGATCGTTGTCCTTGTTCAAAGATCAAAATGGCATCACTATGGTGGGATCAAACTGAAGTGTGACTAACTGTGGCTAAACAGACCTTGACCGCAATTTGGGTACAAATCATTCATGTGAGCCTTTAGACTGGAGATATCTCTAAATTTGTGCCACCCATGTTTCTTTTGAGCTACAACAATTCCGTTTCATTCATAAAGCCTTCTTAGATGCAGGTAGGCCATGCTGGATGACCCTGTGTGTTTTCCACATGCAATCAATTCTAAAGTTCTTTAGAAAAACCTTGAGAGTGTTCTTTTGACCTACCTGTGAGCTCTTTCCCTATGTGAGCTCTCTGTAAAATAATCTTTTAGGAAAATGTACTTCTGGCATTCCATTGGCAAACAAAATATAGATAATAATTTAAGATATCATATGGCAAATGTTTCATAATGGATATGGGCAATTGATGTAATGATAATAACAATAATAAAAATAATAAAACAACTAGAATTCATATAACACTTAAAGTATTTCACAGATATTATCTCATATTATGCTTATAACAATATTGGGAAATTTATATAGATGAGGAAACTGGGGCAGACTATTTAAAGTGGCTATAAGAATTCATAGAAAGAAGAGTGGCTAAGTTCTTAGAGATGGAATCCCTAAAATGATAGGACCTAAGCTGTGTCCTGAAGGATGGAGGGAGCATAGGTAAGTAGAAAAATGAAGAAGGATATTCCTGGCCAGGACAATTGCATGAGCAAAGGTAAAGAACCTACTTCCAACATGTTTAGAAAGAAAAGATTAGTCAACTGGAACAGATTGACCATTGAAAGTATTAGTGGGAAATGTGTTTGGATGGGGAGTTGTAGCTCAACCATGAGGAACCTTGAATGGTAGAGTGCAGAGTTTGGATTCTAATCAACTCATTGAGGAATCCTTAAAATTTTGGAGCAAGGGAACAATAAGAAAAAAGTAAGGATTGAAAAAGGAGAATCAAAGTCATGGATTAATTCTTGATCCTATCATATACATATATATATATGTGTATATATATATACACACATATATATATATTGAATAAATTTTAAATTGAAATCCATAATAGAATTATCATCCTATTTTCACAAAAAAAAATGCACATTCTGAATTTTTTCATGGGGAAGAAAAGTATATCTAATTCAACATGCTTATAGATCCTAAAGGGAAAAATTGAAAAGATGAAATAACTGATGTATGTAAAGCACTTTCTAAAGTTAAAACCACTGCATAAATGAACAATTTGTGGCTATTATTATGATTATGATTATTACTATGAATGGTTTAGGAAGAATCATTGCTAAATCACTTAGGAAAATCAATATTTACATGAGCAATATGATTCACTGGAGAACATGTCCCAGAAAGAACATTGGTCATCACGGACTCATTTTTAATACTATTCTAAATCTTTTCAGTGATGGGACAAATAAAATCAGCTTCCTAATATACACCCCAAATCTTTCAAATGATCATCCATGGGATTCTAATTGTGTACATAGCACCACAATCTTCTGAATGCTGTAAATCATAGGAGAGACTAGTTTGCTTGATCAGTCACTGAGCTCTTCCCATGATTCCACATTTCTATCTCTCAACACATTGATATTAACTTTGAATTATTTAGTTAGGTGGTGCTATGCATCCAGCATTGGACCTGAAATCAAAGAAACCTAAGTTCAAATCCAGACACTTTCTCCACAAGTCTCCAGTCTCTCATCCTCAGTTTCCTCAAATATAAAACCCTACCTCATAGGATTTTTGTAAAGTTCAAAAGAGATATATTTATAAGAACTATTAAATCTTAAAACCCCATGCAAATGTCAACCATCTTTTATCACAGTTATCATTATTGTTTAATGTCTTCTGTCATCTTTAAAGCTACCAATTTAATAGGTATCTGATAAGAATAAACAAGAATTTCAAACATCTTTGAGCTCCTTAAATGAAAGCTACAGGACAGTTAGAGCTCATTTCCAAAAAACAACAACTCAGAAAATCCAATTGATTTAAAGAGGAATTTTCCCCCCACGAGGCTGTGCTTACGCAGCCTCCACTTTCATTTCTCTTCCTCCCAGTGAGTCATCAGGAAATAGCCCAAAGTCACACCAGAATATGGGGCCCTCTTGGGAATATGAAACAAATGGATCAGAGGCTTGTACTGTTGATCCTACCCAGGCAATTCCACAATTCTCTATACAGGAGTTTTGCATAAAAAGTATCTGGGCAGTGTCACCCAATATAAATGCAGCCCCTAAAAAAGCAGTCAAAGACTTTTGAACCTGATGGACTGGGGAGTAAGGATTGGGGATGATAGGAGGCAGTTTACTGGTTTACTTTCAGTTTTAATATTTTAACATTTCCATTGTGATCCAAAGGATGATGTCCTGCTCTAATATGTAGCTATTGCTACAGATTTTTCCAAGGCTTCCAGCTTGAGGAGAGCAGCTTTGAAGAAATTAATTAAATTACCTTCCATAGTAGCTCCCTAGTGCCTCCTTGAACCTCCTGAAATTGTATGGCTATTTTAATGGAAAGAAAATTCATCCAGTATTATCTTTAGAAGTATTTTCTTCTACACAGGCCTTCCATAATCCATGGCCCAGTTCCTGGGGAAGTTTATCCATTCATCTTTGGAAATCCTACCCCGGGACTGAGCCATCCTGATTACTACGTGAAAACTTATCTGGATCACTCTATATAGCTGGATTCTAAACTATGATATATGTTTCGCATCTTACCTAGACATCAACCCTTGCCCTTAGCCCTGAATCTATATACCTGGGAACTACCTTATCTATTATCAACACTACCATCAGTGCCCCCCCCACACACACACACACACACTTTCCATCTAGAAATGGTACCACTGTTTTTGGAAAAGATCCTCTGGATCAACTCATCATCCTTAAAGTTACCGTACTAAAAATCCTTCTCCAGTTTCCTCAACTGTAAAATGGGATAATAATACCATTAACTCCCCAAGGTATTATGAGAATCAAATGAAACAATGTTTTTAAACTTTTAGCACAATTCTCAATACATAGTAGGCACTATATAGGCTTGTTCCCTTCTTCCTTTTGGAATTGAGGTTTGTCATTGGCCTGAATTTTCCTGTCTTTAGTTGAGTTCTTTTATAGGACTGGTCTGTGACCATCATGTACATTGTTTTCTTTTTTAATTTGTTATTTAGTTTTTATCATTGAAAAAATTCTCTATCTCCCTTCTACCCTTTCCTCACCTAATGAAAAGGCAAGTAAGATGAGAGCAATTAAACATGTTAAATCATGCAGAACCAATTTTCATATTATCCATATTGAAAAACAAAGCAAAAATAAGTAAATAGAGAAATAGATGGATGGATAAAAAATAAATATAAGTAGATGAATAAATGAATGAATGAATGAAGAATGAAGTGAGGAAAATGAAATTTAATTTGCATTCAGTTATATCTACCTCTCTCTAGAGGTAGATTGCATTTTTTTTCATCATGAGTCACTTGGAATTGACTTGAATCATTCTTTTGATTAGAATAGCTAAATCCTTCAAAGTTGATCATCATTACAACATTGCTGTAATTGTACACAGCGATCTCCTAATTCTCTCTCCTTTTTGCATCTGATATTTTAGGTGTTACCATGTTTTTCTGAAACCACCTCCCTTGTCATTTCTTATATTATGAGAGTACTCCATTATAAACTAGAAACTGCAATTTATTTAACTATTCCCCAATTGATGAACATTCCCTCAATTTTCAATTCTTTTCTACCACAAAAAGAGTCACTATAAATATTTTTTGTACATGTAGGCCTTTTTCTTTTTCTTTGATGTTTGGGGATCAAAATAGTAATAATGCTAGATCAAAGGTTATACACAATTTTTTAATGCAGTTCCAGATTGCTCTTCAGAATGACTGAACCAGTTCACTATTTCACTAACAACTCAAAACATAAACATTTCCCCACATCCCCTCCAACATTTGTCATTTCTGATAAACATACCACTACCTCTTTCTTCCTAATTTAGTTTTTCCTTCCTTCTTTATTTCTTCCTTTCTTTTTTAAAAAATAAATTTATTTATTTTTCCAACTGCACATTAAATAGTTTTCCACAATCAATTGCAGTAAGGTTTTTGAGTTCCACATTTTTCTCTCTCCCTCCCTTCTCTCCCCCTTTTCCTAGATAGAGAAAAATCTAAGATAGGTTATACATCTATAACTATGTTATACATATTTCCATAATAATCCTATTGAGAAAGATCTTCCTTCCTTCCTTCCATCCTTTCTTTCTTTTCTTTCTTTTTATTTGTCCTTTCCTTCACATGGTGTATTTACATTTCTTTGGGCAAAGTATCCATATCATTACATCAGAAAGAGGGTCTTCTACTCTCAGTCTGATTTTTTCCACTAGGCAAAGTGGTAATTCTTTGCCTCATTTCTTTCTTACCTTGCCTTAATCACTGAATGGGCATTGCCTCAATCAAACTGAGATCTGTTAAAGACAGCTCAAAAATGCCAAGGTCTTCCATTGCATTCAGGGTCATCACCAATCATCCTGATCCATATCTGGCCACTTGACCCAAATGGTTCAGGAGGAGAAAGTAAAACTTGTTACTTTGCTCAACCCATCCCCACATAAGTTCAATTCACTTGTAGGCCCTGACATCACCTCTCTGATGTCATGATCCTCTTTGAGGATGAAGGATAAACAACTGCAACAGATAATCTCTCACCCCTACATTTTTTGGAGATCATCCAACTTGGTTGACTCACACCCATATCTTCTGCTTATGTGGACTCCTTCCAACTGCCTTAATAATGTTAAAGTTCTTAGGAATTACATATATCATCTTCCCATCTAAGAAGATAAATTATTTAATTCAATTGAGTCTTTTATGATTACTTTTTCATATTAATCATTTTATTTTTCTCTTGAGTCTTGTATTTAAAAGTCAAATTCTCTATTCAGCTCTGGTTTTTTCATGAAGAATATTTGGATATCCTCTACTTCATTAAATAATTTTTCTTCCTGAAGGATTGTACTGTTTTTCTGGTTAAACTATGCTTTGTTGTAACCCTAGTTCCTTTGCCTTCCAGTATATCACATTTTAAACACTCTATTCCTTTATGGCAGAAGCTGATAAATCTTGTGTGATCTTGATCATGACTTAGTGCTACTTGCATTATTTCTTTCTGACTGCTGGCAATAACCTCTTGACCTCCAAGTTCTGAAATTTGTCTATAATAGCATTGCTTAAAATTTTCATTTTGAGATTTCTTTCTAAGGAAGCAATCGGTGAATTATTTAATTTCTATTTTATCCTCTGGACTTAAGATACCCAGTTAGATATCTTTTAAAATGTCTTGAAATATGGTGTCTAGAATCATTTTCTTTTGACCATGGCTTTCTGGTAGTTGAATAATTTCCATATTATTTCTCCTCAATCTGTTTTCCAGGTGAGTTGGGTTTTTTCAGTGAGATATTTTATATTTTATATTTTTTCATTCTTTTGACTTAGGTTTATTGTTTCTTCAAGTTACATGGAGTCATATACAACTTTTACTTGCCCAATTCTAATTTATAAGAAATAATTTTCTTCAATAAACTTTTGTACCTCTTTTTTCTATTTGACCTATTCTGCTTTTTTAAGAAATTCTTTTCTTCATTGAATTTTTGTCTCTTTTACCAAAATATAATTTATTTTTATAATATTTTCTTCCATTAATTTCTTTTCTCTACCACTCATCTCTTTATTTAATCTTTTCTAGGAATTCTTGATGTCTAATTGATGTCTAATTATCATTTTTTCATTGAGGATTTGCTTGTATCTATTTCCATATTTCTGTCTTCTAAGTTTATGTCTTGGTCTTCCTTGACACATAGAAACTTTTTATTGTCATTTAATTTTTGTTGTATTACTTTTTCCCCAGCTGTTTTTATTCATTTCAACTGTTAAAGTTGTACTCTGCTTCCCTAGAGATGGGGAGGCACTGGGCTAAGTGTCAGGCTTTTTTTTGTTATTGTTTTAGAGGTAGTCTGGGAATGTGTAGCATTTTTGGTGCTTCCAAGGTGGTCTTATCCTAGAAGAGAGGTGATTCACTACTATTGTGGTCTCCACTTTGGTCCTCATTCAGAAAGGATCCCTTTTCACCTTCAGCCACAAGTGCTAATTTTCTTCCTGTCCTAAGTACTGGGATCATAATCCCTTCTCCTTTTTTCTGACTGCAATCACTCCTCTTTGCCCAGAACTATGATCTAAAAATCCTTATAAACAATTAAACTGTCAATTACCTCCAGGTACACCCAGTACTAGCAAAGGGTTCCCTCTAATATCTTTCTAACCAGTTGTGTAACCACTTTACCATTTCTTTTTTATATAAATATTTTGTTTTCCAATTATATACAATAGTAGTTTCTATCAAGCATTTCTGCAAGGTTTTGAATTTTAAAATTTTCTCCCTTCCCTCCCTCCCTCCACTTCCCCCTCCCCCCAACAGAAGGCAGTCTGATAATCTTTACATTTGTTTCTATGATATACATAAATCAAAAATTGAATGTGTTGAGAGGGGAAAAAAACATGTCCTTAAAGAAGAAAGAAAATATTAGAGATAGTAAAATAATGGAATACATAAGACAACTTTTTTTAAGAATTGAAGAATTTAAGAATAACATTTGGTCTTTATTTAATCTCCATATGTAAAATGTTCTTTCTCTGAATGTAGATGGAATTCTCCATCACAGAGCCCCTAAAATTATGCCTGATTACTGTACTAATGGAGTGAGCAAGTCCAACAAGATTAATCATTACCCTCTGTTATTGTTAGAGTGTACAATGTTCTTCTTGCTCTGCTCATCTCACTCAGTATCAGTTCATACAAGTCTTTCCAGGCTTCTTTGAAATCCCATCTTTCCTGATTTCTAATAGAACAATGGGATGGCTAAGCAAGTTTTCATGTATCATAACTTGCTTAGCCATTCCTCAATTGATGGGCATCCCCTTGGTTTCCAATTCTTTGCCACTATAAACAGCTGCTATGAATATGTTTGTACATGTGGGGCTTTTACCTTTTTTCCATGATCTCTTCAGAATACAGACCCAATAGTGGTATTTCTGGTTCAAAGAGTATGCACAATTGTATTGTCCTTTGGGCATAATTCCAAATTACTCCCCAGAAAGTTTGGATCAGTTCCCTTTATCATTTCTAAGTTGATAATTGCTGCTGCTGCTACTATCATGGCTACCTCCAAGATCCACCACTGGGGCTCCTGCCATGCTCTGGACTTATTAAACCCACATCCAGTGTTACAAATCCCTCCTGTAGACTTCCTAAGTTACGGCATTCTGGATAAATACCTTGTCCTAATTTCTGTTGACTCTGACGCTCCCAAATTTTATTTGAGGTAGTATCTTAAAGTTGTTTGGATGATAATGTTAAACAAGTTCATCTGGGTCCTGCCTGTACTCTGCCATCTTTATATATCATTTTCTTAATCCTGCTTACATGACTCTGTCTTAGTTATGTTAATACTCAATATCATTAGTTGATACTAAAGTTTCTGTTACTACTTCACATTTATTGTTTTGTTTCTTTATCCAAATGTGTTATTTTATAGATATATATGGAATTCAAAACCTAGAGAACAGTGTTCACATTAACAACAACTTTGTGAGATGATCAGTCTTGATGGAAGCAGTTCCTCTCAACAGTTCAGAGAGCTGGGACAACCATATTAGACTGTCTATGGACAATGTTATCCCCAGCCAGAGCAAGAAAAACAAAACAAAACAAAGTAAACAAAAAAAAACTTTCGAAGTCTAATGAACACTTTATAAAAACTTTCTCTTATGTATTTCTTTCCTTTAATCCTAATTCTTCATACTGAAAATGACTAATCTGTAAGCATGTTTATCAAAAATATGCATGTTTAATGCTAACCTGACTGTTAGCCACTGAGGAGAGGGGGTGGGGAGGGTGGAAAGAAATTTTGTAATTTAAAAATATCCATATGCATATGGAAGAATGTTGAAAAAACTTTCATAACATGTATTTGGAAAAATAAAATATCAATTAAAAAAGAAAAAAGGAGTTAAAAAAGATATATGGAACTCAAAAGGAAATTTCTTCTTAAATGCATATGGGCACTTTCCTGGCAAGTTGTAGTCTTAGTCAGTTATCTTTGGCAGTGAGAGTTACCTTTGGCACTGCCCAGGATTACCCATCTCATATGTGAGGAAGGACTTGATCCTACATCTTCCTGACTCCAAGTTTCTCTATCATGCAATTTTGTTTCATCATTTTTCATATCACAGTGTCATTCTATTACTTCCATGATTCACAGTTTGTTTAGCTATTCTCTAACTAGTGGGCACCTACTTTGCTGCCATAGGAATACTGTTAGAAATATCCAATTAGATATTTCTCTCCTCATTAGGTCACAAGTACCTTTAACCTTTTTTTAACTTTAGATTGACATCACAAGCATTTAACACAATCCCTAGCATACAGTAGGCACTTAATGGATAAATTTTATATGATTGGTTGATGGATTGTGGTACATGTAGAGTACTGGGATTGTTCTCTCAAAAACACAAATTAAATAATATTGCCGCTTTTCTATTATAATTCCATTTTTCTTCCTGGAATGGCAGAATCAACTTTCAGCTATACCAAAGACTTTTATATGCTACCATGATACCATCAGTATTTATTCTTTCCATTCTTATTTTTTAGGTTTTCACATTTCTAAAGTCAAGGAATGAGACAAAATGCCTTCCCAGGGTCACTTCTAGCTTTGACATTCTTTCTGTCTGCCACTGTCACATCTACCATTCTCTCCCTCTAATTTTCCCAAAATAATGCAAATAATTTAAGACTGAACATTCATCTGGTGAACCAACAAGTGGAGAAATAAAGGATATCACTGCAACCCCCTTTCTACCATTATAAATTGGCCTGAATTATCTGGGAAGGAAGGAAAGATAGATTGCATATGTATATACATATATTCATCCATATCATAATTTATATAATATCATATATTATTTATTTTTATATACATTTACAATCCCTCATTTTATAGTTTAGAAAAGTGGGAAGGAATTTTCAATGTGGCAGAACTCTTAAGGATAATGAATTGATCCAAAATGCCTTTTGTATAAGAAGAGAGTGAAGAGAGAGACAGAGAGACATACAGAGACAGAGAGTGAGAGAAAGAGAGACAGAGAGACATACAGAGACAGAGAGACAGACAGAGAGAGAGAGAGAGAGAGAGAGAGAGAGAGAGAGACTGAGAGGGTGGGGTAGAAGAAAGAGAGATAGAGACAGAGACAGAAACAGAGAAAGTATTTAACATACTACAAAGCACTCAGGAAGCTTTCTAGGGACAATTATGCCTTGGTCTAATTACCACAAGACAGTTATCAACATTAATCTCCACTGTCAGACAAGTGACCTTAAGCATAGATAAATATCTTCAGAAATAATATAAAGAATTACATTTCCATTTGGTAGCAGAGGACTTCACTACTGCCTAACTGGGAGCAAAAATGGGAAACTATCCCTGGATATCATTTTCATACCAGTAAGATTTTCTTGCTGTTGTCTCAGTCTTATTGGTGGGATTAATGGCACTATGCATCTAATCTACCTGTGTAGCCTATGAATTTATCAAGACTACCTGACAAAAGCTATCAACTACATGAACTGGGCTCAAAAAATTATACTTTTTCATGGGCCACCTGGATAAGTGCTTTGGTCTTCCACTTTATATTCAAAAAACACAAAAGCTATTTGCAGATGAGATAGAAAAATAAAGAGACAGAAACAGAAGGAGAAAGACAAAAAGACAAAGCAAGGGAGAAAACACAAAGACAGAGAGACACAAAAACAGACTAAATGTGTGTGTGTGTGTGTGTGTGTGTGTGTGTGTGTGTGTGTGTGTGTGTTTGTGTGTGTAAGAGAGAGAGAGAGAGAGAGAATAAGGCCCAGATTCTTTTGTTCGTTCATCAGGAAGAAAAGAAAAATCACTGACAAGTTTATAAAATGCAAGGCTCTTTCCAAATTACCATTAGTGTCTATGTGGGCTTCAGCCAATGGAATATTTAATATTAATTTTATTTCTTAAATGGGCTATGGATTTTTTTATAAGGAAATAATACAAGTGTTAATGTGCTAGTGACACTTGACATATTTTCCTGCAAAAAAAGACATCCTGTGCCAGTAACTAGTTGACATGAGCTGCCTGCACTTCTGAGAAACAGGAGATATGCCCTGGTGCAATCATGGGACATCCTGATACTGCATATCTAATGTCCGATTTATTTGGACCCTTATTGATAACTTTCACCACATTTCTCCTTCATTTATTTATGTGGTTTGATGTTCAGCATCTTTTTACCCCTAAGCTAATTATTTCTAGTGGACTGATCACAATAGATGAATACTGTGAAAGAAATCCAGTTATCACTTACCTGGTCTCAGAGAGGACAGAACAAAGCCCAGAAAGACTATTGTCTGCAATACTATTGGCCCTCATTCCTTGACTCTGTGATTTGGAGGAAAAGACATGGGGATTTTACCTTATATGGAGAAGGCAGTCTATGTTCATTGAGAACATTTGGTGGAAACACTCATAGGAATAAGCCCCATGAGGATTTAATTTGGAAAATAATTTAAATATATAAATAAGAGACCACCACCACTGCCCCTATTCTGTTCTTAATACACCCATCTCTGTTACTCCTCAATGACCTCCCCAAGGAGTTGGAGACTAAACTCTGGGAAATGAGAAACCCCATCTTCTACAATTCTGCCCCCAAACAGGAGAAACTGAGGAAAGTTCATGGAAAATGTTCCTAAACTCAAAGTCTTGTGTAATGGAGAGAAGGTTTATATGTTCTAGCTAATTTTATCTCAGTATTCCCCTTTTTAGCTTATTTTTTGATAAATCTTGAAACATAAATCACCTGAAAATGACATCTTTCTTTGACAAGAATTTCCAGGAAAAATGAAAAGGATAATGGTTGAGACCAACATTCTATACCACATGCTACAACAGTTATAATGTGACCTGAAAATTAAAAAACATATCATAAAAAAAATTAGAAATCACTTGAAAGATTTCAGCTATAACAAGGAGCTGAAGTCTTAACCTTCCAATAGAAAAAATTGATTACAAAGGGGCGGCTAAGTGGCACAGTGGATAAAGCACCAGCCCTGGAGTCAGGAGTACCTGAGTTCAAATCCAACCTCAGACACTTAATAATTACCTATCTGTGTGGCCTTGGGCAAGTCACTTAACCCCATTGCCTAGCAAAAACCTAAAAAAAAAAAAAAGATTACAAAATATAAAATGGATACTATATGACATTTGTAACATTTCACATGAACAAAATTAATGGAACCAAGTCAAGAGGAAAAATTATCAACTGGTAAAATAATCTCTGTATTTTACATATCCGCTTAATATTTAAGATATAGCGGAAACCACAAAAATATAAGACCCAAAACCATTTTTCAAAAGAAAAGTCATCAAAAAATAACAAATAGTTTTTCAAAGAATTGCACAATAATTTTTAAAAATAAGTAATAATAAGAGAACTTAAAATCAAGGTAACTCTAAGGTTTTACCTCATACCAAACAAATTGGAAAAAATTTAAAAAGATGTAAATGGGGCAGCTAGGTGGTACAATGGATAGAGCACCAACCTTGGAGCCAGGAGGAACTGAGTTCAAATATGACCTTAGCCTTAATAATTACCTAGCTGTATGACGTTGGGCAGGATAATTAATCCCATTGCCTTGCAAAAACCAAAAAATAAAATAAATAAAGCTATAAATACCTAATGTTGGAAGGTTGTAGAAAGTCAGGAAGTATGTGGACTGTTGCTACTGGACTCCATTAAAGAGAATTTTAGGATATGACAGATATCATAATATGCCTTAAGTTGAAATTTAATGGAATACAAAATCAAATTTGAGCTATGAATTGATTTAATCAATTTGGTTGAAATTCATTTCAGAATTATAAGAAGAGATTGAGATTGCTTCTTTTGAGCCAAAGATGATACTATTAATCTTATATGGTAAGGAGTTAAATGTCCAAAAAGAAAAGATCTATATACATGAAAGCATTTTTAGGTACATGTTTTGTAATAGAAAAGAACTGTTTAAAAAAAAGTAACCTATCATATAGCAAATAGCAAAGCAAATTGTGGTACAAAATATGATCAAGCAATAAGGTACTATAAGAATGAATGTAATTAATATAAAAATAAATGAGAAGATTTATATGAATGAATGAATGCAAAGTAAAGTAAGCAGAATCAGTAAAACATTATACCCAACTCCAATAATGTACATAAAAATAAAGAAGCAATCAAAACTGAAAACAAGTATAATGATGAAGATAGGTCTCAAAGAAAAAGTATAATAAAGGCATCTCTCCCCTCTTCTTCACAATGTAGCACTACATACAATGTCATAATTTTTATATTTTCATAAATTGTGAGGAACTGATTTTTTTTTTCACCTTTTTGTTATAAGGGATAACTCTAGCAAAGACGGGGGAAGGATATATTGGGAAATGTAAGTGACATAAAAAATCAAGATATTCAAATTTTTTTTAAAGAATCTTCCATCTCTGAAAAGAAGATTATATTTTAAGATCACAATATCTACAGAATCTGAATCCCTTTCCATTAACTAAGATTAAATATTATCTATGAACTCTGTTCAATCATCTTATTGAGAATATACTCCAATTTGCTTTTAAAAGAATATTAACTCTCTACCTCAACTCTGCTATTGGGTCACATCTTTCACTTATTCAATGGATCCTGAGGGTTATATCTTCTACCCCCAAGAAGATAGTAATAGCTCCTGGATAGGCAGCTTCTATACATGAATATTTTCCCATAATTTTCCCTTGTCTTCTAGAGCTCTATCATTTTCTCTAGATCTTAGAAATAAGGTTAAAAAGAATCTCAAAGACCTAGCCAAGTCTTTAGCATGAGTTTATAGGTGTGCACAAAGAAGTATTAATGTGCACAAGGGACCATCCTCTTAAGCATCTAAGTCACTCAGTTCATTTGGAAGGTATTCCCTGACATTGAGGACAGTTAGGTGGTGCCATGGATAGAGTGGTAGGCCTGGAGTCAGGAAGACATCTTCCTGAGTTCAAATCTGGCCTCAGACACAGAGTTGTATGACCCTGGAAAGTCACTTAACTCTAGTTGTCTTGGCTTCAGTGATGAATATACCAATGAAAAGCTCAGGGGAAGCTCTAAATAGTAAAACTTCACTGGAAATAGCATTTTGTCTTCTTAAAAAAATGAACAAATTGTACTTCCCATACGTGAAATATACTTTCTTTCTGTTTATACCCTTCAGAAATTTTTTCTTCTTTTAAAACTCTAAGTGATACCTCCTCTTGGAAGTCTTCTCTGATTTGTTGTGCTATTGGTCCTTTTCTCCTCTCTCTGATACTGGAGAAAATTGTCTGACTCTGTTCCAAATCTGCTGTTCTGCCTGGCTTCAAATCCACAGAACAAGATGCTCCTTCTAGGTTAACCTTGTCCCATATGTTGCTACTCAAGCCTGTATCCACACTACCTTCTTCAGTATCATTTCTCCTTTGATTGGAGGACTGGAGAATGGAGTTCTAAATTTCTCCCAATGTCTTCCTTTATAGAGGGGAGAAACTGCATTTAGATCACTGTTCTATGTTTGCTTCTCACTCTGATGCCATGGAATTTCATTCCCATCTTTCTACCCATTTTCCTGCCTCCTATTGTACCTTGTCTCTCCCTCCCCCCATTAAATTGTAAATTCCTTGAAAACAAAGACTCCTCTTAATCTTATCCTCTTCATTTAGCATAGGGCCTGGTACATAGTAGGAGCTTAATAAATATATATTGGGGGAAGGCTAGGTGGCACAGTGAATAGAGCACCAGCCTTGGAGTCAGGAGTGCCTGGGTTCAAATCCGACCTCAGACACTTAATAACTACCTAGCTGTGTGGCCTTGGGCAAGCCACTTAACCCCTCTGCCTTGCAAAATCTAATAAATATCTATTGGGTTGATCTTTGCCCCACCCCACTGACCCCTCACCTTGCAACCACTCCATTCCTTACCCTGCATTTTATTTATTGGTTTTTATTGTGGTCTCCCATTGGAAAAAAATTTCTCTGAAAGCTGTATGTATTTCATTGTTGTCTTTGTATCTAAGTCTCTCATATCATGACTTGCATATAGAAAAGCTTAGTAAAAGTTTGTGAAATGAGATGGAACACCATGGATCACCAAATGTCAAGACTATGAAGACTCAAATGGCAAATAGAAAGATCCAAGCAAGTATCAATGGTAACAGCATATTTTAATATAATTTCTACCTGATGAGTGGCATAAAAGATACCAGCAAGAATATTTAAGATCTAAAGGGGCAGCTAGGTGGCATAGTGGATAAAGCACCAGCCCTGGAGCCAGGAGTACCTGGGTTCAAATCCGGTCTCAGACATTTAATGATTACCTAGCTGTGTGGCCTTGGGCAAGCCACTTAACCCCGTTTGCCTTGCAAAAAAAAAAAAACTAAAAAAAAGAATATTTAAGATCTGAAAAGGACTGGGGTTGATCACAAATCAAAAGTGAAAGATAACAGAGGTCACCCAACGACTGCACTATAACTTGTGAAATATTTTAAAAACCGAAAGACCTTCAATGTAACAAATAGACCTTCTAAGAATCTATAAATCATAGAATCTTAGAAGACTTATGAAAAATCTTCATGATTGTTGGGACAATAGAAATAGCTCTGGATTTATTATCAGGAAACCTGAGTTCAAATACCACATGATAATAATAATAACAATATTGAATTTAAGGTTTGTAGAGTGCTTTACAAATATGAACTCATTTTATCTTTTCTCAGCAAGGCTGTGTGTTATTAGTCACATTATACAAATAAGGAAACTGAAGCTTTTCAATCCCACTTTGGTCAGACTTACTTTCCTTTCTACATGGAGCCTCTTTTTCACCCCATCCCTCATTTTCATCCTAAATACCTATATCTTTCCTCCATACAATAACTTTCACATTAGGACCCATTTTCACCAAAAAGTTGCTCCCATTAGAACTTTACATTCTAGCTTTGTTTTGTTTTGTTTTGTTCTTGCATTTAACAGTATCTCTGTTTTGAGTCCTACTTTCTCAAAAGGAGACTTGAATTAAATTGCACTAAGGCATTCGAAACATACTAATGATTTATTTTATCACCCACCCTAGGGAATAAATTTTCTCTTCAACAAGATCTTTCAAATTAAAAAAGTAGATTCATCTTAGAATCTTGTAGCTATAAAGGGACTCCAAATCTGTCAATTTTATCTCAAACAACACAAGATTATTAAGTGATAGGGACCAGACGTGTGATTTCATTGAACTACAGCAAGCATCTTGAAGTAAATTCCCTCTTATTGATACAGAGACATGTTCTATCTACAAGTTATCATCTTAGAGAGTTCCTTGGGGTATTGGGAGGTCAATGAGTCAGTTATGTAGCAGAAGTGAGATTCAAGCCTTACTCTTCGTCAAGTCAATAATTATTATTAAATAACTCCTATGAACCCAGGCAGCTATGCTAATTACTGTAGACAATAGGAAGGCAAAAGATAGTACATGCCATCACAGAGCTCACAATAGAATGATAGGGTGGAGGAGGGGAGAGACTGTGGCAAACAACTATATACAAAGAAGATAAACTGGATACTCTCTAAGAGGGAAACCACTAAGATAAAGGAGGATTAAGAAAGGCTTCTGACAAAAGGCCAACTTTTACCTGGAAGTCAGGGCCAGTGATGAAAAAGGAAAGAATTCCAAGAATAGGGAAAAGCCAATGAAAATGCATAGAGTTAAGAAGTAGGAAAAAAAATTTTAAAAGGAGAGTTGACACCATCCACTATGCCACATTTTCTCTAAAGAATAAACAATGGAAAATTAAGATACCTAATTTTGCAGCCACCACTGCCAACCTCAGTACTAGTCAAGGACCCTCTGTCCTTCCTAAGTAACTTGATGTCCTTTGTACTTCATGGAATCCTTAGAAGGATCTAATGTTCTCAAAAATAAGTGAAGTAGAACCCAACAGAAATGAATGCAATTAAGTTCCAAAACAAACAAACATCTCTTATGAATGGATTTATTTCCTTTTGCCCATAATTAGGAGCATTAGCTTCCTTAGCAGTCTGTCTGCCTTTAATCTAGCTCCTCTCCAAGTCACCTTTGGAAAATACAGCTGCCCAAACAATCTCACTAAGGCATTAAACTTACAAACTAATGACAGCCAGTTTCTCTTGGGGGGGGGGAGACATTCTTTTAAATGATTTTCTCCTTTCCCCCATCTGTCCTTAAACTGAACAATGAACAAGAGTCTCCTTCAATATCTCAAAAAAAAATAATCATGATTTCATCATTGTAGATATTCCTTGGCAATGATGATGCCAGTTGAAACTCTTCCATCTTAATAAAGGATTTCCTGAGTAACCCAGCAAAAAACTCACATCTTATTCAATATTACTGTGATTAGTCTTTCCAAACTTAGCTAAGCTAGTCTTTAAATGATAAATATAGAAGAATCCATCACCATGCTCATAATAAAAAATGGAAGAGTTTTCAGCTTGGAATAAATTGTCAGAGAGTAGGTTCTAAACATAATGAAAGCTTTTCAAAGTTGTCTTCACTAGCCAGAGAAAAAGTTCTAAATTGTTTTGATGTTATTGACCTCTTTAAGAAAGCTAATGGACCCCCTTTTCAGAATCCTGAAATTAATCCCTATTCTAATCTAAACAAAATCCCCTCTACAATTTATTCAACAAGTTGCAGTCAGGTCTTCACTTGAAGCTTTTCAGTGCATGGGGAGCCAACTGACAACTGAGATTGACCAATGTACAATTGTGTAGCTCCATTTGCAGGTTCCTTTGTCTTAAATCCGGTCTAAATGTGTCTTTCTACAACTTCTGTCTCTTTCCCCCAGCTCTGTCCTTGAGGATAAGTGAAATAGTTTTAGTTATCCTTCTGAACATGAAAAGAAATATCATCCACTCTCATCCATGTCTTCCTTTCTATAGGATGGAGGTTCCTATTTCCTAGAGCTGTCCTAGGCTGTATTCCTAGATACTTTCCATCATGGAAATGTCTTTCTTAAATGTTGCATTTGGAACTGAATCCCATATTCCAAATGCTGTCTGACTTTGAAGTCAGCATCCTTTCTACTTTATCAGTATTCAGAAAATATTCACAATGTATTAATACTTATGACTTCTTAGAACAAAATATGATTCCCTGAATGCCACTATCTTATGAATATTGTTTTACTCTATTAGAATGTAAGTTCCTTTAGAATAACAATTGTCTAACTTTTTACATTTGGGCTCTCCATATTTACATTGACTTTGGAATATAATGAATATGTTCTATCATATCAGGATAACAGAGAATTGGTTTACAGACATAACTATATAAAAAAGCTAGAATGGGCTCAAATCCTCTGACTCCAAAGTCAGCACTCTTTTTAGATCACAATACTTCTCATGATGTATATTAGTTGTTGAAGCTCCCCTTTGATATGTTGAGCCTTCATTTAAAATTAATAAAAATGGAATAAAAATAAAATAATAAATGAATAAAAATGACAAGTTAATATTTACCAAGTTTATTTCTGCTGTGAAGTATACTTTCTTCCCACATGAACAAACAATTTCAGGGGAGAGGAGTTGGAAGGGTATAATTAGAAGTAAAGGGAGTCAATGAATCTCACATTGATAGTCAACCCTGGCTGAATGCTGCCAGATTTCATAACAAAGAAAGACGAAGGCTTCCTTGGAAATCTTTAAAAATAGGACAAATCTCACTACTTTTGGATGGTCTATTGCAAGGGTGGTCCTGCCCAAAGCTAGAAAGATGGACTGATAGACAAGAAGACCTCCCAAAGTTTTTTCCGACCCTAGTGTACTGAAATATGACCTAACTTCTAAGGAACCAAGAAAAAAGCAGTATGTCTGGAGACCATTTCATTATGCATTTTAGAATTATATTTGGAAGTCAGAGTGAGTAGAGGAGAATAACAAACAATTAACTTTCCTGACAGTCCCACATTACGGTGGGTGATATAATATGCAACATATTACACTCTCAGTCCTAGTCTTCAAATGTTATTGATCGCCTTAGAAATAACCATTCTAACTGCTCACTGTGGTCCTAATTACCTAAGGAGATTCCTCCCACCCTACCCTTTTTGTTTTTGCTCTTTCATTGCTATGATCCACTCCATAGCTCCATTCCATAGGAATGTTCTTGTCAAGAATAGTGAATGTGTCATCTGTTAACAAGAGGTAAAGGATGGCACGCTACTCTCTTCATTTTCTGGAAATTATAGACCTAACGGCAAGAGCTGTGGAGGCTCACAAAAGATTGTTTCATCTTATTCTGCAAGAGTTTTGCTCTCTGGAAAAAGAATTAGTGTAACGACAAATTTAACAGCCCTGACTATTAATGTCTAAGTTTAGACTAAGGCTCTACCCTGTTACTATGTTTAGCCATGAAAATGAAAATATTATTTCAAGACAAAATTGAAATGCTCATCATCCCTTTCACATGAGAAAGAAACTATTACTGAGAGGCTCTGAATTGGTTGTGAATACAATGCAATCATTCTAGTAAAAACATTGGCTGAGGGTGTTTTCTCTAAATATAGCCATTAAATATACTGGAACATCCCTGGTTCATTTTTCCCTCTTCCTCTGTTAGGCAGAATGGGGAAAGAATCCTAGACTGAGTGAGAGTCAGGAGATCTCCCTGGTTCTGACAGCAACTGACAATGTGACTTTGAATAAATCATTTCATTTCAGTGTTCTTCAGTTTCCTAATCTGCAAAGTAAAATAGGATCTAATAATTAACCAGCAAATGGTGCAGTGTTAGATACCATCTTGGTGGGCATGAATAAGTTGCAAGATATTGCATACAAAAAATTACAAAGAAATAATTATGTGAAGGATGACATTAATGGAATTCATAATTAAAAACAAGAATGGACTGAAATGGAGAGAGTAGTTCACTGGCATCTTCACTATGTCAGACATCGGGTCATTATGAAATGGCTCGTGGTTTAATTAATGCTTCCCCTAAGTGGGCATGGACAAGGATAACATAGGATAAGCAGGTATGGATGAGTTGCAATTTACATTACTGAAGGAAATAAAGAAGAGAGCACAGAGATAGTGCCAACCTGCATTGGTAGAAAGTTTCCTCACCTTGGAGTTGAAATCACTGGTCCTCTTTCAAACCCTATCCTAATTCATTTTCAACTTCCTCCTCAATCCTTCTGGAATTTAGATCTGACTCATCAAGTTTGTTTGTTTTCCCTAGCCAAATGTATCATTTTATTAGAGTTGAGAATTCCCAATGAAAACACTTCTTCTGCTGATGCAACTCATAGTTTGAGAGAATTGTCCAGAGGAAAAGAAAAGATAAATTACTTGTCCAGAGTCACATACCCAGTAAATATCAGAGGCAAGCTTTGACATTGAGTCTTCCTGCCTCTAAGACCAGTAGTCTATACTATATATTACATATATAGTATATATTCTATATAGTCCACTGCACTTCCTAAAATCAAAAAAAATAATTAAAAAGAAGCAGGCTGGCAAACTGAATAGTGTATTATGGACTTAGAGCCACAAATAAATGCTTCAAATCCTGCCTCTGACATTTGTTGTGGTTGTTATTGCTTGTCCTTTGTTCTCAAAGAGGACCAGGACATCGGGGAGGTGATGCCATGACAAGCACATGAATTGGATTTGAGTGAGGTGAGACTGTGCTAAGTCACCAGTCTCACTCAAGACAACTGGAGATGGCCCTGGATGTGAGGCAGTCAGGGTTAAGTGACTTGTCCAAGTATAAAGTGTCTGAGTTCTTATTTGAACTCAGGTCCTCCAGACTCCAGAACTAGTATTCTATCCATTGATACTTACTGGCTGTATGACCATGGACAAGTCATTCTTCTGCTTTCATCTCCAGTGAATTCTATAAGACCATAAGTTGTAATGGATTGCAATTTACTCTGTTGACTACCATATAGACAAATTCCAGACTTCAACACAGTCACATATAATAATAGAAACCAAGTGAAATAACATTGGAATGTGGCTCAAATCAGACCTAATTTGACTCTCCTCCTTGCCCAATGTCTTCTCAAGTAGTGAATCTTCTTAAGGATTTCTATTATTGTCTCCTAATTTGTGGCTTTCTCAGAAGAATTGATGTTAAAAATGTGAATAAAGCAAGTAATTGAAAAACTAGCAAAGGTCTCAGAAAAGGAATAATGAGATCTAGCTCACTTCTCAAGGCAGAGACCTGGAAGACTATTAGAATGATAGATAGAGAGATAGGTATGATAGCTACAGATAGATAGATGATAGATAGAAACATGCATACATACATACATATTATGTGTGGCCTCTGTGATAGATCCATTTTTGCTTCTATTTTTTGAAGGGGGAAGGCATTATGGATAATATTGCAGTTGCAAAGATAAAAGTGAAATCCTGTCCTCAAGTAACTCCCATTCTGATGGAAGTATTTGTAATTTAGTGAAAGGAGGTTACTGTGGGGAGATTGCAAAGAATGACTATACTATAAACATAAAAGATATCAAAATGTATTTAAATTGAATTGTGAACACTTTTCATGCTATTTTTCCAGAGCATCAAAATTGTTAGTTATGTCTCTCTATGACATTTAATGTGCTAATTATGTGGTAAGTGCATTTGAGAAGTGCAAAATCTGTGAGGGCTGAAAGGAATCAATATTACTAGTTAGTGGGATCAAGGCCCTAGTCCCGCTTAATATTTCTGTAGCTGGTGAAAGGGGAAAAGAGTTCAAAACTACATGATCTATAGTTAATTTTACCTTTACCAACACCATCCTACATTCCCTACTTTATCCTCATCCTAAGAAATTCATTAGCAGACTATCTACTGTCTAAATCTTTCTCTGCTTTGGAATAATCTGATTCTTCTTGAGACTCTATTGATCCCATAAATCTGATTTAACTTATAAGCTTAATTAGATGTAAACCAGAGACAAAGGAAGTAAAAAGTTAACTAGCAATTTAACTCCTGAACCACTTAAGTGTTGCCCTGCCCCCTTTCTAGACCTGTATTTCAGAAAAGTGTTTGGAAATATATTTAAACCAAAATAAATAAAACATATTTTCCTGTAAATGATGCCAAGTCCTGCCAATTAAACTTGGGTCTATTTAAAAAAAAATCTTTAGCTCTCAACAACTGCTGGCTGCTTTTTCCCCACTAAAAGCAATTCTGAGCATTTACGCTCTCACTTTTCCCCGTATCATTTAGCTGTGTGTTCGTCTTGTTAATATTTAAAGCTCCCCTAGCTGTTTTTTTCCCCTGTACACATTTGGAATGAAATATAAGACTTAACTTTTCCATTTAAATGAAGCCTTGTAAAGAAAAAAAAATTGTCTCATCTGCTTTTACTTTTGATGGGGGTTGGTGGGGAAGGGGTGCTTCATTAAATATCAACACACATGAAGCCACTATAAAGTAACATCAAACAGGAAATTAACTCACCAAAGGAATGGGTAGCAACCTAACTATATTTATCAGACTGTATCTGTACCAGTTCTACCTTCTTAGCTGTTTATAGTGTGCAGATGTTTTTGCTATTGGGAGGCAGATCTCATATTTAGTCGTCCAACTAGTGGAGGGTACCCTCAATGAGCTAGTGACGGCTCTATCATTTGGAATATGAGGCCCAGCTTTCAGAAAGAAAACATTAAAGGAGAGAAATTTTAGGAACTGTCTTCTCTAGACAGGGAGGGTTGATATATTACTACAGGAAATTGAAAAGAATCTGAACATGGGGTATTGAGGAGGGCTCGTTTGTACTCTTACCAAAGATAAATGGTACTTTCATCCTGGAGGAAAAACACATTATTGATTTGCATTAATCCAGTCCAGATCAGGGATCCAGAAAGGAAAAATGATTATTCTAAAGTTTGGATTGCAGGAGGCTCAGAGTTCAGAAAACACACTTCTTTGAAAACTTGGAAGGTCAATATTGTTAGACAATTTCTATACTGACTGTCTTAAGTCATTTTTATTTTCCTTCCTTCCTTCTTTGATTTGAATGAATGAGTATTTATTAAGTAATTAGCATGTGCTCCAGCACTATGCAAGACTGAGATATA
Organism: Macrotis lagotis; assembly: GCF_037893015.1. NCBI lineage: Eukaryota > Metazoa > Chordata > Mammalia > Peramelemorphia > Peramelidae > Macrotis > Macrotis lagotis. The sequence goes on along the minus strand of NC_133660.1, from coordinate 253,249,124 downwards.
AAGCCAGCAGGGAGATAGTCTTTTCATGGAGCTTATATTATTTTTTCTTTTTAGTTGTTTTTTTTTTTTTTTTGCAAGGCAATGGGGTTAAGTGGCTTGCCCAAGACCACACAGCTAGGCAATTATTAATTGTCTGAGATCAGATTTGAACTCAGTAACTCCTGACTCCAGGGCCAATGCTCTATCCACTGCACCACCTAGCCACCCCTATAGAGCTTATATTATCATAGGGGAAGATAATTCAAATAAAAGTAAGATTACTAAGGAAGGGTGTTAACATCTAGAATATTACAGAAATGGCAGTTGGAGCCATAAGGTGGCTAATTGACATATCTCTTCCAGAAATAATCAGAAAGTATTGCTTTTATATTTTTTCTAAGAGCAATAACTATATATTCAAATCTGGGGGAGGGGAGAATAAAGAGACAGTAGCATGTTTATCCAATTTGATGATGACTGAAAGCTAGGAATTGTGGCTGATATAATTAGATGGCAATGTCAAAAACCTAAAATATTAGGCCAAAACAAATAAGGTGAATTTTAAGGCATAAATATAAAATCCCATATGGGTTCAAAAAATCAATTTCAAAAATAGATATTGGGCACATTGTGGTCACACAGGAGTTCCTATGAAAATACAGTTAAATGTTTCAAGGGACTGCAACCTACTCAATATCAGTCAACAATGTGATACAACAACTTGAAAAGCAATCACATTGAAAATATTGGAAGTGATATCTCTAAGATGTCCTTGGTCCTGTTGGGATGTCTAAAAAAATTGAGAAAAACAGTAGGACAGATTCCTTACTATCCTTAATCCCAAAGGAGTTCAACATATGTTGAATTGGAAACAAGTCCAGTTGCAGGTAAGAGAATGCAATATAAATTCCCATAAATTAATACCTTCAAATCTCATGCCTCATCAAGATATAAGATAATGGATATATGGTTTTCCTCTTGGACTTAGAGGAAAAAAAGTATATAGCTATTATTTAAATGTTTTTCCAATTTTGAAACAGTAGATAGAGGCTTTACAGAAGAGAAGCCTTCAAATACCTGGTTTCAGGAATTTGAAATGAGGTTTACCTAATTGATTGTGTGACTCTGAGCAGGTTACTTAATGTCTCTGTTCTAGACAACCCTCTAAGACATGGAGAGGTGTCAACCTGCTTTGGTGGAAAGAGTTTCTTCACCTTGGGGTTTCCTAGACCTAATGAAATCATAGGTACAGTCCCAGGCTTTATCTTAATTCCTGATTTCATTTTCAACTTCTTTCTCCTCAAAGTTTCAGAATTTGGATCTGACTCATCTAGAGTCTATTCATAGAATTCTATTGTGGGAACAGAATTTAATCATGTCACCCACCCTAGGTTCTCCAACTCTTCCAGTGGTTCAGTTGAAGCTATATCCTCTCCCTCTGGATGTATGACTGTCCTCTCATCTCCCCAGCCACTATTATTTGCACAGTTCCTTCCTCATCAAACTTCTTCCCTTGAATTCTGATCTGTGCATCTTTAAAGTTTAGCTCCTTTCTTTGTGAGAGTTAAAATATACTAATTGATGGTCCATGGCTTTTAAGAAAATGGGTAGGTTTTCTTCTACAAGAAACTTCAGGATATCACCATAGTGGCCTTTATTAAGAGGCTACCATGTACCAGGAACTGTAGGCAATGAGGACAGAAAAACGAAAATGAAATAGATCTGCCTTCAAGAAGTTTACAATCTTTCTATCAGTGGAAATAACATGCTTGAATAAGACAGGCACAAAATAAAAATAAGGCAAAATGTGGGTGAGGATGGTACACTTGGGAAGGATTAGAACCCACTGGAAGTAATCAAGGGATTCTGAGCATCTGAGATGAAGTAATAGTGTCAGCCACTGCAAAGGCTTATAGATGAGGGCATTATAGGAGTAAGGAAAAGTAAAAAGGCCAAGTTCATTCACCAAGTGATTCTTGTGCTTCATTTTTGAGGACATCAGGGTAATGTCTTGATTAGTGCATGAACTGGACTTAAGTGAGGCAGAGCTGCACAAAGTTCTCAGTCATCCTCTCTTCCAGTGTCATTGAAGTCCAGTGCCAAGACAAAGTTCAAGATGACTGAGAGTGACCCAGGAGGCACTGAAACACCTTGACATCTTCAATGTCTGACTAAACTCTAGATTCTCCACAAAGCCTGCTTCAGTCACCTTCATGGCCTTAGAAACAAATTGTTCTCTGCCCATTCCACTGGATTGAAGTCTTCATATGGTTGGGGTTGATATCCCCCAACTCACTGATGGCTTTGAAGCTTATTGGTTATCCTTAACCTGAGTTAGCTGTCTGCTAAGCTGGTAAGACTGGTTCATGACCACTGTACATTCTACAATTTCTTGGAGTCCCAAGTGAGAGTTGGGTCACAGGTGATCACCAAAGATGATGGGCAGCCCTGAAAAGGACTCAGTAAAGCCCTCACAATAAAGGTTTAGTCTTTCCTAGAATGCACATTGGAGATCATCTAAAACAAGTGATATCAAACTCATAAAGAAATGATAGCCATTTAGCCATACATAAGGATCCCTGTAACTGCATATTAACTTTTACAAAACACAAATTAATTATTTATAATTTATTGTATTTTCATTTATTTTGATAAATATTTCCCAGTAACTTTTAAGTCTGGTTTGGGCTATATTTGGGAATATTGTGCTTGCTATCTCTGATAGAAACCTATGTTCTCAATTTACAGATAAAAATAACATAAAAGAGATGTCAAATCCCTTGCCTAAGGTGATATAGTTTAATAAGTAGCAGGATTAGAACTTCAAACTCCATGTCCTTCTCAATAATGGACTTGGTCCCTATTAAGGCTTGACTTCCAGTGGCCCCATAGGCTCTCATTGATGATGAAGTGCCAAAAGGAATGTATAAAAAAAAATTGAGAAAAACAGCAGGACAGATTCCTTACCATCCTTAATCCCAAAGGAGTTCAATAATTTATAGCTGGTGACTCAAAATATAACAAAGAATAAAATATTTACCCCAAATAATTCAGTTCAGTTTCCATTCTTACAATCAGTGTTTATCATGCATAGATTTATTTGAAATCCAGATTTGGAGACAAGGTCAGTTGTTAGCAAGATGATCAAGTCATTCAATTTTTCTCGATGCACTTTCATTCCTATTCCCAAATACTTTGACACAGTTCTCATATTCCGAACTCTTCACCCTAAAGGGAGCCTCTTATTGGCCCCATAATGGTTCTTCTTCCTGGCCAACAGCAACTTCTTCTCCAAGTCTTCCTTTTCCTCTCCTTCCATCAAAATATCATTAAAACCTAACTAGTAATCCATTCATTCTCTCAGGGAAGTACTATCTTCTAGGGAAATAATAATCTTAACTAGTTAAAGTCATCATGGTTGATAATAGCTTTTCATTTGCATTTTAATAGCTATCTGCAATGTTATAACCCAAGGGAATGAGTTAATGTGAAAATTTCAGACACTAGGGGGAAGGACTGGGAGAAAGCATGTTTGGACAAGGAGACTTGAAGGCTTCCTTCAAATCAAATGTGAACGTCAACCAACTGCAGTTAAAGGTAAGATATACTTAGAGATTCAATCCTTTTGATAGATTGTAAACTTTAGGAGAAGAGGGACCATATATCAATATTTTTTACCTTAATATCAAGCACAAAGTAGAAGCTTAATAATCACTGAATCTAAATTAATAAAAGGCAACATGATATAATGAAAAATTGAGGTTTGAGATGCAAGTCTTCAACTTTCTAGCTATGTATTCTTGGTCAAGTGGCTTCACTTCTCTGAATCTGTTTACATATCTGTAAAATGAGAATTATAGCCATACTCATATAGTCATGGATTGCTATGAGTATTATATTTAAAAACACATTGTAATCCTAATGAACTGTAGGAATGTCACCTATTCCCATTATGATTCTGCTTTCAGCCCAGTTTTGTACATGAAACATCATTACCTCTCCCTCTTGGGATGAGTTTCCAAAAGGACAGCAGCACAGTTAGAAAATATAGCTTGTTAAGCACTTTTTTTGGTTTACAAAGGATTCCCCACCCACCCACCCCATAACACTAAGTCCAAATTTGATTTTCTGGTAAATATTGGATGTTGTAAAGTCTTGTACTCTGTGCTCAAGAACAACAAATTTTGAAATGTCAATCATTTCAGCTTCCTCTGTTCCTAAAAGAAACATTGCAGCCAGTCATTGAATCTAAATATAGTATTCTTCCACTGTTCAAAGAGATTGAACCACAAAGGTCACTGGGGAAATAATTACCAAATGTGATTCTCACCTGATGGACTGTTCTGTGGACAACATGGTTTTAAAGTCAATTTATCAAAAAGATCTCTAATTGTTGACTTTAGCAACTAGGAAGCCAAATTTCTGGGAAGGGTATCTGTGCCTGCCAGTATTTGACTGAATTTTCTAAGTACCTGTTCCTTGTGACAATGCTTAACAATGAAAGTTGCATCCTTCAGGGTAGAATGGGCATTAATGTGGGTTTCATATAAATTAAGGACTCCTTAGAAGATAAATCTGGGAAGACCTAGAAGTCTTATAGATAAGAGATTCCATTCATTCTGTTTTGCCCTAGAGAGCATACCTGGGAATGATGGATAGATGCTTCAGGAAGGCAGATTTAGTCTCAAATATAAGGAATCACTTTCTAGCAAATGGAACTATCCATGTTTTAATGAGCTGCCTCAGGAGGTAGAAAGGTTTGCCTCCACCAAAAATCTTTGATCAGAAGTTGAATGACTATTTGTGGGGGATTTTAAAGAAATTTTAATTAGTATAATATAATAGGACGTTTCTCAGATGCCCTCATGTTCTAGAATTCTATGATTTTTGTGATGAGATCAAATTCATATATACTGAAAGAGTCACAATTCTGGATTGAATTCAAAGAGTTTTATGATAGAGGGAGTAGAGTGAAAGAACATTGGTTTTGAAGTCAGTAAACCTTGGGTCCAATTCCATTTCTGATTTTTACTACCAATGTGAGGTTGGCCAGTCAAGTTAGCAAGCATTTAAGTTCCTACCATGTATATGATGTCATTGTATTAATTACTAAGCCCTTGGGGAGTCACAATCTAATAAGGGACCTTAGTTTAAAGTAAAAATACTGGACTAGAAGGGCCTCTAAAATTCTTAGTATCTATAGACCTCTGATCTCCAAATAAGGAAGAATGCAAAAGATTTTTCTTTTAAATCATAGTATTTTTACCTTATTCCTTCCCTCCCCAAAAGAAACCACAAAGAAATCAACCTCCCCACCCACATTCCTTTTTTTTCAGTCCTATAAAAATTTTATGAGAATGGCCAAGGGTATCTTTGATTAAAACATGAGGGAACAGCCAAGCTTTATCACATAATTTTCTCTAGTGAACCACATCTTTATGGTCACACAATTGACTAGGAGGTGTAGAGAGCATTAAATCCCACTGTAGGCATTGTTCATTGATTTTTTTTTAAATCATTGGACTTGGTGGAACACAAATGCAACCTTGAAGATTCTCCTCATATAGGACAAATCCCACACATAAATTAATATTATACAAAACAATGACAGTTAGGATGCAGAGAGAGTTTTATCCGACAATCTTTGAGTAATAACAGCAAATGAGAGAGGGAAAAACAAGAGACAGGTTTCACCTTAATGTCCACATAATGAAACTTTTAGGTAAAGTTCCAGAAAAGGTGAAGGATTTCAAATTTGCTTAATGGCCTTATTTGCAAAATTGCATGGAGTGCATTTCAAAACATCTTGGAATACTACAAAGGGTTTTACTCTCCAAAAACCAAAGTAAGAACAAAGAGAATTGACATCAACCCAGAAAAAACAAAGCATATTAAAAAAATTCATACTGACTAGAATACTGATACTCAGCTGGGTTGGTAAAGAATCTAACTAATCTTATCTATTTATATTGGATAAATATGCTGGCTAGACTGACTTAAAACCAAAAATTGAACCATAAAATACAATTCCTTTCCATTTCATTTAGACAATTGCTTCCAAATTACCAAGTGCTGTGTAAGTCCAGTTCTTTTGCAACAATATTCTCCAGGTGATGCTTTGAATTATGGAACACCCCAAGCTTGGGAACCTTTGGAGAAATGATTGTACTGAGTAGCTTCTACTTTCCTTCCCTTAAGTCCCTTTCAGTTTTATCCCAAAAGATGACAATTGTGTTATAGGAGTGTAAGCTTCTTGAGAGCAAAATTTATCTTCCTTTTTTGACTTGTAGTGCTTTGCTTTGCTTTGATAAAAACTTAGCCAAGTGTCTGGCACATAACAGATACCTAATAAATATTTAGTGATGGATTATTATTGACTGATCCAAGTTGCAAGTCAGGCAAAGGATAATAGAAGGATGCTCCATGACTGACATAAATAAACCAGTGGTAGAGTGGGAAGTTAGTTCAACTATTCTAGATATCAATTTTGAATTATGTAAGAGGCATAATATTGGACAGTTATCACAAGAACGAAAGCAGAAACAAAGGAGTCATATATTTTGGAAAATATTCAAAACAGTTTTATTTAAGGTAACAAACAAAAGGAAATAACCTGGGTATCTATAAAGTGTGAAATGGCTAAACAAATTCAGATATATGAATTTAATGGGTTATTACCATGTACGTAGAAATGACAAATATGAGAAACATACATTTGAAAAGATATGTATGAACTGATGAAGAGGAAAAACAAGCAAACCCAGAAGAACAATGCAAAACATGATTACTAAGATGGCGACAAGACCGGATCCTCTCTTAGGCGCTCTCTCATAAAACTTATAAGCTAAGGATTCTAACTAAATTTTTGAGAGACAGAACCCACAAAGGGACACAGTGAGGCAGTTCTCCTACTCAAGGTAACCTGGAAAAGAGCAGAAAGGCTCTGCTCCCCGGGGCCGGAGGGGCGACCTGCCAGAGGGGTGGCCCACCGGAGCGAAAGAACTTCAGCCTCCCAGAGGCAGCCCCAGGGCGCTGAGAGCAGTGGCTCACAACAGCGGGGGCGTTTCCTGAGCTATGCCCCGGAAGCACGGGGCACAAAGTTGGGGAACAGTGGGGGACCTCTGCCAGAGTAAGTACATGAAGCCCAGCCCTCAGGGCACACAAAGAGCAGCTTGGCCAGCACAGCCAAATTCCAGGAAACAGAAGCAGGCAGAGGCAGTAAGCAGGAACCCCCATGGCATGAGACCATTGAACCCAGGGAGGGGAGTGAAGAGAGACTGCAGAGCTCTGTCCTCTTGCCCTGGAACAGTACTCTGGGGCTCTGACCACATTCAGATCCTGATCACAGCCTAGGCCCCCCCCCATAGAACAGCAGGGCCCCCCCACCTCAGCCCTAGAGCAGAGGGGGGCACATATGCTTATTCACAGACCAGGAGGGAGGACAGAGCCTCATATACTGATACCCTTGTGGGAGTGTCCCAAAAGCTCATGAAGCACCCCAAAAAACAGGATCAGGCTGGGAAAATGAGCAAGCAGAGAAACAAGAGTAATATCATTGAGAAATATTTTGCCTGTGAGCCCAAGAAAGATCAAAATACTCAGTCTGAAGATGAGGAAGCACAAGTTCCTGAATCTAAAGACTCCAAGAAAAAGAGAAATTGGGCTCAGGCTATGACAGAGCTCAAAAAAAGACTTTGAAAATCAAATGAGGGAGTTAGAAGAAAAACTGGGAAAAGAAATGAGAGAGATGCAGGAAAAACATGAAAATGAAATCAGCACCCTAGTCAAGGAAATCCACAAAAATGCTGAAGAAAATAGCATGCTAAAAACCAGCTTAGGTCAAACAGTTCAAAAAGTTATTGAGGAGAAGAATGCTTTAAAAGTAGAATTGGCCAGATGGAAAAAGAGATAAGAAAACTCTCTGAGGAGAATAAATCCTTCAGACAAAGAATAGAACTCAGGGAGATTGATGAATTTATGAGAAACCAGGACTCAATACTTCAAAACCAAAAAAAATGAAAAATTACAAGAAATGTGGAACATCTCATTGGAAAAACAACTGATATGGAAAATAGACTTAGGAAAGATAATTTAAAAATTATTGGAATACCTGAAATTCATGATCAGGAAAAGAGCCTTGACATCATTTTCAAAGGATTACTATAGGAAAATTGCTCTGATATTCTATAAGCAGAGGGCAAAATAGAAATGGAGAGAATCTACCGATCCCCCCGAGAAAGAGATCCCAATAAAACAAACCCCTAGGAATATTATAGCCAAATTCCAGAACTCCCAAGTAAAAGAGAAAATATTACAAGCAGCCAGAAGGGCACAGTTCAAATATTGTGGAACTGCAGTCAGGATCACACAGGACTTAGCAGCAACTATATTGGAAGCTCATAGGGCTTAGAATATAATATACCAAAGGGCAAAAGAGCTTAGAATGCAGCCAAGAATGAACTACCCAGCAAGGCTGAATGTCCTCTTTCAGGGAAAAAGATGGACTTTCAATGAACCAGGGGAATTTCAAATGTTCCTGTTGGAATGGCCAGAGCTGAACAGAAGGTTTGATCTTCAGATACAGGACTCGGGTAAAGCATAGAGATTGGAGAAGGGGAAAATATGAGGGACTTAATGATGATGAACTGCATGTATTCCTGCATAGAAAAATGACACTGATAATACTCATATGAACCTTCTCAGTTAATAGATCAGGGAGAGAGAGCTTTTATAGTTGAAGCACAGGAGAAAGCTGAATTCGAAGATAAAATATGGTGTAAAAATGGAGTCAATAGAAAAAAAGGGGAATGTAATGGGAGAAAGAAAAAGGAGAGGGGCAATAGGCCAAGATATTTCATATAAAATTTTTCTTTATTACAATGAGCTATTGCAATGATATGGAAGGGGGGAAGGCAAGGGGGAATGAGCGAATCTTCACTCTCATCAGAGGTGGCTAGGAGAGGAAACAGCATATATACTCAATGGGGTATAGATGTGTGGAGTAAGAAGGAGAGAAGGGGGACAAGGGGAAGAGGTGGGGATGTGAATGATGGAAGAGAGGATGGACCATGGGGGGAGAGTGGTCATATATAACACATTTTCTTTTTTACTTCTTGCAAGGGGCTGGGATTGGAAGGCCTGTCCAGGACCATAGGGCCAGGTGGATGCTGGACCTAAGGGGTGGTAGGGGGGCTCAGGGCCTCTTGGCCCCAGGACTAGGGATCTGTCTGCTGCACCATTCAGCTACCCTACAGCAGAGTCAGAGTGAAAGGAGAGAGAAAATATAGTACATGGTAGTGGAAAAATACCAAAGGAGGGAGTTGCGATCAGCAATGGCAATGGTGGAAAAATATGGAAGTAACTTTTGTGATGGACTTACCATAAAGAATGTGATCCACCCGCGACAGAGTTGTTAATGTTGGAACAAAGACTGAAGCACATTTATTATTATTATTATTATTATTATTATTATTATTATTATTATTATTATTATCATTATTGGGGAGTGCAGGGCAAATGGGGTTGGGTGGCCTGCCTGGGGCCACATAGCAGGGTGATCGTTGGGTGTCTGAGGCCAGATTGGACCTGGGTGCTCCTAGTTCAGGGGCCAATGCTCTGTCTGCCACCCAGCCACCCCTACTATTATCACTATTTTATTTTATTTTGGGTCTTTTTTTTTCTTTTTTTGGTTTTTGCAGGGCAGTGGGGTTCAGGTAGCTTGCATGTCACATGGCTGGGTGATTGTTGGCTGTACGGGGCCGGATGTGGGCTTGGGTGCCCATGGCTCCAGGGATGGTGCTCCGTCCATTGCGCCACCTGGCCATACCTACAATTATTACTATTATTATTTTTTTATTTTAATTGTTTTTCTCTCCCCTTTACTTTATCGTTCAAGAGAGTCTATATTTATGGGGGAGGGGGTATTTCGTTTACTCTTAAACAAGAATATTTTATTAAGGTATAAAAAACTATTTGTACAAAATGAGAATAAATATTAAACAAAAACAATCTTTAAAGAAAACATGATTACTAAATGAAAAGATAATCAGAATGTCACTGAACACTGAGAAACTGAAAAACTAATAATTGCTCCAGGAAACTAGTTACAAAATATTCCCCCTTCTTCTCAATTAAAAAGAAAGCTATTTATTAGGGCAAAATGTCTAGAGAGAGGGGGAGAGAGAGACAGATGGAAAGTGGGGAGAGGAAAGAAATGAAGGGAAGACAAAGAGAAGATAAATAGGAGAGGAAGAGGGGGAAAGGGGAGACAGAGAGAAGGAAGAAAAGGGAAGAAACAGAGTCTACTTATATCATAATGACAAGTTCATTATTTTGAGTACTTTTGCTAAATTCATAAAAGTGAGGGTTCATTTAGGCAGGTATAGTGCATTGGTATTTGCAGATGTAAAAACAAAAGGTATTTTTTTAAGATACCTGATGGATATAAATAGGTTACACCTAAACAATAACTACTTTTAGACAGGAAATGGCACAAATGCTAAAATGAGGAAGAATGGGTAAATATCCAAAATGAAAGACAAGACATGGGTAGTTAAAGTACATGAGTATATTGGCACAGCTATGACAGAGTAAAAGAACGAATTCCCAACTCTTTTGAGATTTTCTGTGGAAAATTTGAGGCAAAGCATAAGCAAAGTATAGACAAATTGCAGAGAAAAAAATAGTTTAGAAAGGGTGACATCTGCTTCAGTGGAGTGCCACTAATGGATTTATAAATCCTCCAAAGTAGAAGGTGGATTAGACAAATTTTAAATGATAGAATTTAAGGCCTAGAAGGTACCTTGGAGCACAAACACAATTACAAATACATATACATATACACATGAATATTAGAATCATAGAGGATCTTAAACTATCAAATCATGACCTGTCTTAAACAGAAGAGAGTTTCTAAAAGGAGATAGTAGTTTCTAAGGAGATAGTCATTTCTTTTTTTATTGAAATTTTATTTTTTCAAATATATGTTATGAAAGTTTTTCAACATTCAGCCATATGGTTATGTATATTTTTAAGTTAAAAAAATTTCCTTCCACCCTCCCTTCCCACCTCTCTCCTCCAGCGATGAGCAGTCAGGTTAATATTGTACATACACATTTGTGTTAAAAAACATTTACAGATTAATCATTTTCAGTATGAGAAATTAGAATTAAAAGAAAGAGATACATGAAATAACTTTAAAAAGTGAATGTAGAGGGGCAGCTAGGTGGCACAGTGGATAGAGCACCCGCACCTGAGTTCAAATTTGACCTCAGACACTTAATAATTACCTAGCTGTGTGGCCTTCGGCAAGCCACTTAATCCCATTTGCCTTGCAAAAAAAAAAAGTGAATGTAGAGTGTAGAGTGTAGAGTTCATGAGATTCTGAAGGGTTTTTTTTTTGGTTTTGTTTTTGTTTTTCTTCCTCTGGATGGGGATAACATTGTCCATAATAGTTGGTCTAACACAGTTGTCCTAGCTCTCTGAACTGCTAAGAGGAGCTGCTTCCAGCAGGGCTGATGTTGTTAATATGTACATTGTTCTCTTGGTTGAGATAGTCATTTCTTTTTTTTTTTTTTAGGTTTTTGCAAGGCAAATGGGGTTAAGTGGTTTGCCCAAGGCCACACAGCTAGGTAATTATTAAGTGTCTGAGACCGGATTTGAACCCAGGTACTCCTGACTCCAAGGCCAGTGCTTTATCCACTATGCCACCTAGCCGCCCCTAGATAGTCATTTCTAAGAAGGTAATAAAGTTAAGCAGAAAGAGATGGTTGAGAGAGAATAACAAAGGGGATAGTCAAATTAAAAAGGAAAAAAGGGAACAAAAAGAAAATTAAATCAACATAGATCGAGCTGCAAAGGGCTGAGACCATATTGGTCCAGCAGCATGGAGCCCTGCATGTGGATCCAATTTAGAGAAAGGAAGAGCAGAAACCAAAGCAGCCTGGCCAGGAGTCAAACCTGGGCAGGACATGGCTCAAAAAATGGACAGAACAAGGGTGGGACTTGAGGCGTGGTTTAGCATCTGGCTTCATGTAATATCCAATAAGCCTGCCACAGGGAAGATCTCCAAGGAGTGAGAAATGGCTTACATAAGACAGCATTCACTGAGCATGAGCAGCTTTATTAATACCAAGCATGCTCCTGCCCTATGGGTATAACCAAGATCAAACACACGGCCAACCACCAAGCCCAGGCATAAGGATATCTAGAGGGGAGTTCTAAAAACCAATTTAACAATACAGGAAAATTACAAGATTCACTTCAAATACAAAAGGTTACAACATTTCTCTGTACCCAGAATTCCCCTGCTGTATTATCACATGTGAAAAAAGTATATACCACCAAATTCTCATAAACTCATATCTCCTAAATGCCATTACTTTTTTCTTCTACCCTACATTTCTATGTTGTTTCCCATTCGGGTACTACAAAGTTGGTTCCCTTTACATCTCTACAAGTCAGAAGAAATAGAGTTCTGCAATAAGAAGTGAAGAAGACAAAGAAATCATTGAATCATTTAACATTATAGATGGAAGATATATTATAGATTTTCTAATCCAACTTCATAGGGCCAGAGATTTTATGAAATTGTCCCAAGATCAAACAGAATTTTTGGGTAGTTAATAAAATAACCATATTATGAATGACAATGTTATGATTAGCCAATAAATGGTGTTAGAATCATCAAATCTATTAGAGTCTGCTACTAAACCCACTTGTAGGACTGAAACTGTCCTTAAAATTCATGTTATGCCATTACTCATTCCTGGGGACCACATTCAAAAAAAAAAAAATCACATATCACTGAATCTTAGCATTGGAAAGAATCTCAGAGGTTATCTCATCCATCTAGTACCTAAACTGGAAGTTTCCCTCAACTCCATAGCATCTCCAACAACTGGTAATCTAGCTTTTATCCAAAGATCTCTGGAGAAAAGAAGTCATTAACTTCTAAAGTCTTTCTACTTGGAAACATTCCCTATTTCAAATCCAAATCTGCCTTTCTATAACTCCTTTCCATTATTCCCTATAGAATCAAAGCAACCATTTCTTCTGCATGGTCAACCTTCATAAAGTCAGGGATATACCTTCCCTGGGTCTAAGTGACATAACAGTTTGAGAGATTTGGAGTCACAGAGGTATGTATTTAAATCTCATCTTAGTTTAAAATGTCAGTTTCCTTTGTAATACTATATATTTGTAATAATATACATGTGCATATATATGCACATATATATTAAAAGTATTCTATGAAGGGTGTCAAAGTCTGCTAAATGGATCCACTGGAAAAATCAGTTTAAAAACCCCTGTTCTAGACACCATGAGGGTTTTTTTTTGTTGTTTTTTTTTTTGCTGGTCATGTCACATCATTGTCTTATAATGAGATTGGGTACTCAGGTGGGGTTTAAATGGGTGTTAAATTCAAGGAGTATAATTAAATGAACAGACACAACTTCCTCACTACTGGTTCACTATAGTTTCTTTTTAAATCTCTCTCCATATTCAAAGCAGTGTAGGGTATGGATAATTCAGAAATTATTAAAATTACAGAAATGCTTTATTTAACTGGTTCATTTTCTTTTCAGGCTAAACTGAGAAAAATTTCCTCTCCATCCTGTTAGATCTTCCCCTCAATCCCATACTACACACAAACCAAGTTTCCACTTGCAGGTCATTATGTCTACAATGTTTAACTTTTTCCCTTATCTTCCATCTTCTAATCTGAGAGAAAATCAGAAATAAACTTGAAGGATAAGTAAAAGGGAGCTGAGATTTTTTCCTGGGAAATGGAAAAGAAGCCCAGAAGACACATGCCATGAACGGTTTCAATAGTTTCAACAACCATAGACTCTCATTCACTAAGTGATCTAATCTCTTCCTACCTCAATGCCTGTCCTGCAAGAGTGCATTTTGTCTCAGTTTGCTTTCCTTCATTCTCTACCACGGATGTAGCACTCAGTCCCAAAGTTCACCACCACCTCAGAACTGTGACTCCCAACCCTTCTCTCTAATGCTTTTCTTTGAACCTCTTTGTTGTGACTTTTTATCAAAAGTACATTCAGGATACTCCAAGTATGGCCTAAGCACTAAAATAAAAACCTAATTTATTCTTCATGGCAACTCCCACTAAAGTCACCAGATTTTTATCTTATGAATTGCTGTCTTTCTCACTGTTTTTACTTACCTATTCAAGTTCCTTTTTGAATTCCCTGGAGGATTTTATTTTCATCTCCTTTGAATTTCACATTAGTAGATTTGGAACATTATCAGATAGGGATCTGGTCCCTGACTTTACCAACCACTGAACTAATTTGCCATCCACTTTCCAACTTCAGGTTATCTAAAAATTTTACAAGCATGTGCCCTATGTTTTTATTCATGTAATTAATAAAAGTATTGAGTATTTTTGTGGTCAACTTTTCTTGTTCCCTCATGCTACAATCCTGTGTTTTTGATTAGAAAATACTTTTCTCTATTGTACCTCTGTCATCATCATCAACAGACCAGAAACACATAGTTTTCTGGGGAAAGTTGATTCACTTATTAATGGTTCTTAATTAGGTATTGTTACTAGAAGTGCTAAAAAAGGGGGAAAAATAAATCATCATTTATACTTCTTCAATTGTTATTCAGACTTGGATTATGGAAACAAAGTTGGGAGACTTGGAATCTAATCCCAGTTTCACAATCTGTGGAACGTTAGACAGGTCATTTCTGTTCATTGGGTTTCATTTTCCCTATCTGTAAATGGGAATAATATTTCAGATTTCTTGTAAACAGCTTGGTTTGAATATTGTAAAACATTACATAAAAGTCAGATGTCATTTTACCATTATCAGTATTATTGGTATTCAAGGACTTCAAGTTAGAAAGAGCTGCTACTATACATAGACTTATGGTCAACCAGGGGATGAAAAATATACTCTAACTGTGAGCATGTCTATCTGTTTTTCTCCTTGGGGAGGCAATATGGTAGGGCAGAAATTGCACTGAGTCTGAAGTCAAAAGAAAACTAATCTTTGAGGCATGCTACCTGGGTTGGACCTAAATTGTCTCATCTGTTAATAAGGGATGGAATTAGATTGCCTTGAAATTCTATAATGGTATGATCTTGGGGATTTTTTTTTTTGAGGCAGTTAGGAGGAGTCAAGGAAGATCTAAGTTGAAATTCAAATTTAGTCACTTACTATGGATGTCATGATAGTCAGGTTAATCTGTGTTTGTCTCAGTTTGCTCATCTGTAAAATAGGGATAATAACAGAGCCTGCTCCCTAAGGATGTGGCAAGGACCAAATAAGTTAATAAATGTAAAGGGTTTAACATTTTACACACTATAAGTGGGATAAATATTATCTATTCACTAACATTATTATAATTATTATTATTCAATCTTCTTGGGTTTTTGCAAGGCAATGGGGTTAAGTGGCTTGCCCAAGGCCACACAGCTAGGTTATTATTAAGTGTCTGAGGTCAAATTTGAACCCAGGTACTCCTGACTCCAAGGCCGGTGCTGTATCCACTGCACCAACTAGCCATCCCTGGATTTGTTTTTCTTTACGATAAAGGGGTGGAAATAAAATGGTCTCTTCTGGATTTATGATTTCATGCCATATATTTCTCTCCAACCCAGACAAAATCAACCTTTGTAAACAAAACTGGAATTTATTAGATATAGGAAAGTTTACACCACCAAGTCCTCTTGTTTGTAGAAAATGATGGGATTTAGGACTGGTAGACAATTTAGAGACCATTAAAAGCCAGGGCTTCTTAACCTAGGGTGTATGAACTTCTTTTATGGATTTTATTTAAAGTTTTGGTGATATTTCAATATAATTGACTTTCTTTATAATCTCAGGATATATTAGTGAATTTAAAAGCACTCTTATGGAAGTCCAATTAGTTTAGCAGGAAGAAGTCCAATCCAGGATTCTTTCCACCACTTATAATGGCAGCCAATTTTAACCAATCATGGTTTGAATTTTCTCAGTTGAGTTCAAAGTGACATGTCCTAGTGTCTCAGTTTTCACTGAAGTAGCAAGCAGATTCTATTCAATCAAGCTGCGATGAAATATTATTTTAAAAAAAATCATCACTGACTTTCTGAGAAACTAGAAGACATAACTACTCACTGTGAATGAAGCATTTTAAATATAATGTAGGGGAGGGGCGGCTAGGTGGTGTAGTGGATAGAGCACCGGCCTTGGAGTCAGGAGTACCTGGGTTCAAATCTGGTCTCAGACAGACACTTAATAATTACCTAGCTGTGTGGCCTTGGGCAAGCCACTTAACCCCAATTGCCTTGCTAAAAAAAAAAAAAAAAAAAAAATATAATGTAGGGGAAAAATATTTAAATTGAGGATGTGGAGATCTGAGTTCAGATGTGACTCTGTTACTGTGTATGAGATCCTGTTCAAGTCATTTCCCAGCTGTAGGCCTCACTCACTTGATTAGATTATCTCAATCCTTCAACTGACATTGAATTGAAAGAAATGTTCTTCTTCCCTTTCCTTCCACACAAGATTATTTACTACTATTTCATGATTGAGCCAAAGACAGAAAAATAGAGGTAAAAAATCAAATTCAACTTAATTCCACAAATATTTATCAAGGAGATATATATATATACATACATATATATATATATATATATATATATATATACATACACACACACCTACTTTATATAAGACATCTGGCTAATAATAAAAAGACAAAAAAGAAAATCTCTACTTTCAAGGAATTTACATTCTTAGGGGGGAGCAGAAGGAATAGCAGACAGTTCTCTATAGAAATAGTGTATACAGACTATACAAAAATTAGACATAGTGTGTATAAAAGAAAGAGATAAAGAGAAAGAGAAGATGGGGAGACTGACAGAGACAGGTTGAGAAGAGAGAGAGGCAGAAGGACAGGAAGGAAGAAAGAAGAGGAGGAGAAGGAAAAGAGAGAGTAGTGAGGGGCAGGGAAGGGAAGAGAGAGAAAGGAAGAGGGGGAGGAAGAAGGAAGTGGAAAAGGGAAAAGAGAGAGGGAGAACTCCAAATTTTGGACAAAAGAAAGGGCTTGCATAGTTGTACTTTATGAGGCAAAAAAAAGGAAAAACAAGAAGTCCATCCACAGTAAGTCTGTGACTAGATCATTCAATTGCTTCTGAAAATAATGGAGACATCTTGAGGGATTTACCAGATACATAAGAACAGTTTTCTTTGTAGCTGTCTGATATCATAGTCTCAGAATTATCAGAGCTTTTATAAAGGGAAACAGTATCCCAAAAGGCTCCCAGTGGCAATTGATTTAGCTGAAACACTAAACTCTGCTCCCTCCTTACAGAAATCTTGTTATGCATTCATTGTCATTTCACTTACTTCTCCTCAGGGTTAAGGATTTAGTTCAGCCTTATTTCCAGATTTTAACTGCCTAGGGGTTTAGAGTTGTGCATTCTCTACCTGTCTACCTATGTAGTTCTGTAACTCAATATATGGTTCCAAAATTTCATTTGATCTGTTAAAGATAATACTAGCATTCATATGGCAATTAAAGGTTTGCAAAGAACTTTAAGCTATTTCATTCAACAATCCTGGGACATAGGCATGGTTATCATCCTTAACTTTGTAGATAAGGAAACCAAAGCTAAAAATTTTTTTTTAAAAAGGTTGAGTGACTTGACCAGGTTCAATCATCTGGAGGTGTCTGAGTCAATGTTTGAACTCAGGTCATGAATCCATTGTTCTAATTAACTATGTGGTAAAGTTCAATGTTGAATATCTCCAAGCACTAGAATAAACCCCTCAGAATCCTTTTTCTTCTGGATTGTACTATTATCATTTCTGTAACCCAAATTCAGTCCTTTAGAGGCATCTTCTTCCTTATCTTCTGGAGTGAAACAACGAAAATCTCTCACTTCCATTTGTATTTCTCCATTCCTATGACCGTCATTCTGATCCCAATATTCACTGCCACTTGCTTGAATCTTTGTCTTCTCTAACTCTTGCTCTGTTTATAAAGTTGAAAAATAATCTCCCAAAAGTATATATCTAAACAAGATACTTTCTTGTTCAGAAACTTTAGGTGATTGCATCTGGTTTCCAGTACAAGATACAAACTCCTGAAGCAGGCATTTAAGAATCTCCACAATCTGGTTTCAACCTCTCTTCTCAGTTTTATCTTATTATATTCTCCTTTGAATCCTTGACAACAAAGGCAAAATAAATGAATAGCTGGCAACTGGCTGAACTCATTATTCCAATACCAACCTTCATATTTCAACACAAGCAAGTTCTCCAATTATTCCAAGCCTGGAATGGACTCCTTTGTCATTGTTGCCTCAAGATTATCACCTTTCAGGTGTCATCTCTTTCATCACGTCTTCCAGGTATACCTATATGTTTCATTTTACCAGTTTTATTCTATTTCTTCTCCAATATATCCCCCTTGGCAAAATATAATCGCCATAAAGGATGATTTTGTCCTATTTCTTTGCAACCCCCAAAGACAGCTAGGTGATGCAAGGGATAGAGGGCTGGGTCTGGAAGTAGAAAAAGCTTGAATTCAAATCTGACCTTAGATATTTACTACCTGGAAGAATAAGAAGGTAAGTGACCTCCCCAAAATCACACAAGCAGAGTTTGTCAGAGGCAATATCAACTCAGCTATCTGTTGACTATGTCAAAGCTGTCTCTTCTTTACCATATTTCTTTCTTTCTTTTGAACCAGACATGCAATTTTATCTCAACCTCAAATTTCCTTCTTTATAAAATGTGCTAAATCATAGTACATTCCTCACAGGGTTGTAGTGAGGATCAAATAGAATGCTGCGCAAGTTTTACAATGCTATATAAATTCTGACACTATTACTGCCAGTGCAGATTGGCACCTGCTCTGCACCATTTAGAAAACTGCTTGGAATACTGAAAGGTACAGTCAGATTTCTCAAAGTCGCTTGGTCAACATGTGTCAGAGATGGCATTTGGACCCAGATCTTTCCTATTTTGAGGCTCGACTTTCAACACACGACTACACAGTTTCCTCCACTATACACTTAAAAAAGTAGTTTGTTGTAATCAAAAACATTTCCTCTATGACCTACCATGAAGGCAATGTAAATTGGACCTCAAGAGATTCACTCCTTTGGGTACTGAAGGCACTTCTAGTTCCCATATTTAAATGCCAGTTACCCCTGAGAGGGGTAACATTTTTAAGCTAGTTGTCTTCTTTAATTACATGTTAGATTTAAGTTTATAACACTGATCTATTCTCTTTTGCTTTTTATATTGACTTAATTAAAGAAATCTGTCAATCCCTTTACTTGTTTCTCTGAATAGAATGACAAAGAACTCCATCTCCTCCAGGGGAGGACTAGGGTAGTTTTAAGCACCTCTTAGGTTTGGGATGCTAGCTTTAAACCATTAGCTGCTAGCACCTTTGTGAGAACTACAAAACAGCAATGTTAGTTGGAGCTAAAAGAGAGGAGTGCTAACAGATAGAAGATAGAAGATGGGGAGCAAAGTGTTGAGTATGAAAGAGAAATCAGGTCATGAAAGGATAAGTAAGAGACAAAAGTTATTCTTATTAAAAATGTGGGAACTTAAACTACTGAAACTGTATAACATTTTTTCCTAAATTTTTCCTAATTTATTTACCTGGTCCCATAACTTTCAGTCACTGAGGCGATGGTTTTATGCAGATTATCACCATCAGGCTATTTACTCTCATAGGATGAGTCAACCTAGGATCTTTGAAAGAAACTGCATTAAGGTCTAGATGACCAGAGTTCCCAAAATCTAGAATTCTCTACCTAGTTATGTGACCTTGGGAAAGGCATTTCAACTATTTGAGATGTAATTTTCCTTCTCTATAAAACAGGGAGATTAACACCTACTCTATTTCCCAAGGTTGTTGTCATGATCAAGTGAGCGAGATCAAGACTAAGAAAGGAAAGTGCTTTGTATACTCTTCAAAAGTGGTCCTCAAATTTTTTTTGACCTCAGGATTCCTTTACACTTATCAATTATTGTAGACCAGGGGCGGCTAGGTGGCGTAGTGGATAGAGCACTGGCCTTGGAGTCAGGAGTACCTGAGTTCAAATCCCACCTCAGACACTTAATAATTACCTAGTCGTGTGGCCTTGGGCAAGCCACTTAACCCCATTGCCTTGCAAAAACTAAAAAAAAAATTATTGTAGACCTCAAAAAGAGCTTTTGTTTATTGCAGGTTAAATTTATTGATATTTTCCATATCAGGAATGAAAACTGATTAATTTAGGATATTTATTTATAAAATACCTTTAAAAATAATAATCCTATTTATAAGTTAACACAAATAATATATAAGAAAAACCTAAATTTTTCAAGCCAAAAATAATTGGTGAGAATAATATCTTATGTTATGTTTTTTTTTAAATATCTTGAATGACTGGTTTAATAGAAGACAATTGGATTCTCTTTTCTACTTGTATATTCAAAGTATTAGGATATATTTTAATTGAAGAAAATGCTGCATCATATAGATTCAGAGTTCAAAAAGAGAAGAGAATTTTAATAGGCAAATAACATATTAATATTAGTACAAATATAATTTTGATCTCAATGACTCACCCCAAAAGGGTTTTGGGTAGACCATATGTGGTCAACTGTTGCTCAAGAGCAGAGTCCAACACTAAGAATATAGCAGATTATTGAGACTGTTTAAATAAATACTACTTTTCATTTTGTTTCCTTTACAAAGTCAATGTAATGTGGTTGAAAAGTACAAAAATTAAAATAGTTTTTTAATTTACTAGATGATGACTAGTAATCGTTATTCCACCCATAAACACATGCACCCAGTGGAACTGACCTAATGCACCAATCGGATATGGTGTAGAAACCCCAAAATGATTGGCTGGAATCATATTCTATTTCTTCCCTTAATATTTTAAAAGATTTCAGTGAAATTCATGAATTCTTTTCCTATCTATATTTTCAGGATCATGAATCATAGTTCCTGAAAGACCCCATCAAATGAAGAAAGCTTAATGTCATTCTAATTATTTCATTTAGCCTTCCTGATGATATCTTCATCACTCTCAAGGCCAGAGAACTAAAACTGATTTTCAATTGAGATGTCAAGGTTCACTGACTATAGCCTCTTTACATTAATAGATATTTTTCTCATTCTTGAAATGCAAGGAGTCAACTTCATATCTTTTGCACTGAGAATCACAAAAGATCAGACTTTCTTTCATTCTTAATTTTCTTCTGTGATATTTTCAGGATATAATTTCTAAGTTTTGGTAATGGTTTTTGACCAATACAGCAGGAGAAATAACTGTATGGGAATTAAATGGACATAAAAATATTTAGAAATCATAGAGAACTGCAAACTTAATTTTAATCATTAATATATTCCTTTTTTTAATGAACACAACAATGAGCACTCACAATACTTACTATCCTATTTTTGCTCATTTCTCTACTAAGGAAAAGGAGATTAGTATTATAAATTTCTATTTTAAGAAATTCTTAGACTGCTAACATTTTAATTTGCTATTGATAATCAGAAAGGAAGAATGATGATTTTACTTTGTCTTTATACCAAAAGTCACCAAATACTATTTTCCCCCTTAGTGAAATCTCTAGTATAATCAAAAAGGCAGAGAAGAGCAATGGGAGATTGGTTACAGGAGAGCAGATTCCCTAGTCATAATTGCAAGGCAAACAGAGTAAGGAAGCCAAAAATATTGGGATGCAATCTAGTTTCAGGTTCGAGAATGTGTGATGAATTCACAAAAAATTTATCTCTGTATTTTAGAGACAAAAAAAAAGTTTGTTTACATATTACTGTGGTTAGTAGAAGACTGAAAAGAGAGAAAATAAGGGCAGTAAAAACAGTTGAAAACAACTGATCTTCTAAGGGAATGGTAGCAGCATCAGCATTATCAAGGAAAGGGAAAGGAGTTGAGGTAAATCTCAGCATTTCAGTGATTTACATCTCAAAGAACCTCAGATATTTACATCTTGCCCCCCCCCAGTGGGATTGTCTTTGGAGTGAGTTTCTAGGTGGTACACAAAGGGAACTATTTATCTAGCTATCAATGGGATGGAAACCAGATGTCCACAGAATTTGCAAGATCATCACAGAAGAAAACAATATTTAGCAAAACATATTTCTCTGTCTGATAGTCCCTCAACTTAGAGCATTAACATTTGTGACTGCAAGAAATAGGAGACCCTTTCTGGTCTTTGAATGCAGGACAGGAGAGCAATTATGTGGAAGAGATTTGCTTGTTTTAAGAGGTTATAAATTGATTGTAACTCTACAGTGTCTCATTGAAGTCAAGAAAATATTAGACTAGACCAAAAATCATTTTCTTCTACCCTAGGCATCTGCTTTCCAATCCATTGTTATCTAGCCCCTACTGAAATTTAAATATCTTTGCTTCAAAGTAAGAGCTTAGGTTTTTCCCCAAGTCCACCCCAAGGACTTGAACCCAGAAATTGGATACTGATATAGATGGGAGGGATTACTACAACCCCTTCTGAAATGTAGATTCACTGAGATGATAGGAATTGTCTGAAATATCTTTCCCCAACTCCTCCCTTGTCCTTTTCCCACCTTCTCCCACTATATACTACATACATTACTCCCCAATATAAACCCTGTTTTCACTGATGGATGCTGCTGCTACCAACCCTGTTGCAAGCATCTTCTTACAGCTCTTACTAGTCCCTCTTCTTTTACTGCTCTACCTCTTTGTGCCACTTATAGTGACTGATACTGCTGATACAGCAAACATTGTGACTAATACTCCAAACTGTCTAACTGTCCTTTTGCTCAATCCCTCAGGATATCAGCCATTTTCAATTGCCTTTTAACTTCTGCTAACTACAGTAATATTTGAATAAACTTTTTTGTCCCTAAATAATTCTGGGTCAGAGCTGTTTCTTTTGTGAATTCATTAAACATTCAAATATAAAACTAAACCACCCTAATAGACTTTAAATTATATTTTTAAACACATTTTTAAACTTCAACATGACAACTAAAAAGGAAGAAAAAGCAAATATAATATTAAACTGTATGTTAGGAAAGGCATGGAGATCAATGCTGCCAAGGAAAGCAGACAGCTGGGAAACAATCATTACTAGGAATTCTGATAAATGTCTCATTTCTAAAATATATAGAGAATTGCATCAAATTTATAAGTTTCAAGTTATTCCCAAATTGATAAATGGTCAAAGGATATGAATAGACAGTTTTCAAATGAAGGAATTAAAACTATATAGAATCATATGAAAAAATACTCCAGAACCAAGAGAACAACATACACTTTAACAAGAACATTGTGAAATGATCAACCTTGATTGAAGCAACTCCTCTCAGTTGTTTGAAGACCTAGAACAACCATATTAGACCAACTATGGACAATGTTATCCCCCACCAGAGGAAAACAAAACAAAACAAAACAAAAACAACCCTTCAGAATCTGATGAACCCTTTATAAAAATTATGTATCTCTTTCCCTTAATCCTAATTCCTCATACTGAAAATGACTAATCTGCTAAAATGATTATTAGAAATGAGTATGTATAATGCTAACCTGAAAAGTTCACCACTGAGGGGAGGGTGGTAGGTAGGGAGGGTGTAACAAAATTTAATAACTTAAAAATATAAATGTGCATATGGATAAAAAAATGAATAAATAAATGCTCCAAATCATTATTGATTAAAGAAATGCAAATTAAAACAACTTTGAGGTATCACCTCACATATATCAGATTGGCTAAGATGAGAAAAAAGGAAGAAGATCAATGCTGGAAAAGTTGTGGGAGGATTTGGACATTGTTACATTGCTACTGGAGTTATGAATGGATACAACCATCCTGGAGAGGAATATAGAACTATGCCCAAAGAATAATAAGACTGTTCATTCCCTCTGATCCAGAAATTCCAATTCTAGACGTATATCTAGAAGAAATCATTAAAAAAATGGGGAAAGTGCCTCATTTTCCAAAAATTCATAGCAGCTCTTTTTGTAGCAGTAAAGAATTGGAAATTGAGGGAATGCCCATCTATCAGAGAATGGCTAAACTAGTTTTGGTACATGAATACTATGGAATATTATTGTTCCATAAGAACCCATGAATGGTAGAACTCTAGAGAAACACTGAATGAGTTATAGGATCTGATACTGAGTGAAGGGAATAGAACCAAGGGAACAATGTACACTTTAACAACAACATTGTGAGATGATCAGCCTTGATGGAAGCAGCTCCTCTCAGCAGTTCAGAGAGCTAGGACAAGCCTATTAGACAATACTACCCCACACAGAGGAAGAAAAACAAAACAATACAAAATAAAACAAAAATCCTCCAGAATATGTAAAACACTTTATAAAAATTATCTCTCATGTATCTCTTTCTCTTAGTCCTAATTCCCCATACCAAAAATGACTAATCTGTAAACATGTTTTCCAAAAATATGTGTTACAATGTTAAGGTGATTGTTCACCACTGAGGGGATGGGGATGGGAAGGGAAGGTAGAAGAAAATTTTGTAACTTAAAAATATTCATATGCATATGAATGAATGTTGAAAAACTTTTATATTATATATTTAGAAAAATAAAAATATTAATTTTTAAAAAAATTTTTGAAAAGGAAAGGCATTGGGGCGGCTAGGTGGCTCAGTGAATAGAGCACCGGCCTTGGAGTCAGGAGTACCTGGGTTCAAATGCGATCTCAGACACTTGATAATTACCTAGCCATGTGGCCTTAACCCCATTGCCTTGAAAAATCTAAAAAAAAAAAAAAAAAAGGAAAGGCATGGAGTCCAAAATTGGAACAGTTGATAATTACAACAATCAGACTACATCGAGAGTATTATTGCCTTTTGTTCTTTAACAGAAAGGACATTGAAAAAACTCTTTGTGTATCAAACAGGAGAATAATCTGCATGGTGAAGAGTAGAGAGGATATGACAAAGGAGAATTTGTTTAGGGGTCAAATAGAGATCAAGTACATAGAGGGGAGAAGAAGGATTCTATTTGATGCCAGGTATGAAAGTTATAAAGACAAATTTAGAAGAATCAATCTAAGAAGAAACTTACTATTAATTAGAACTTTAAAATATAGATATGGGTGGCCTCATTATATCAGAAGCTACCAGGCACTAGAGATAACCTTAGAGATACCAGAGAGGTGTTTGAATGGATATTTGTTGGGGAGATTGTACCATTAGAATGCAAATTCCTTGAGAACAAGGACTTCTTTTACATCTAAATTTTATCCCTTGAAGTTAGCACAGTATTTGACATATATCATATCATTAATAAGTGCTTGTTGACTTGATTTAACTTTTTAAAGTTGGATTTGTTGGATTTTGAATTTCCATAGTGCTAATAAAGTACAATATGTTGACTTCCTGAACATCAGCATTAGAAAGTGTGGCATTCTATCTTCCTTTGCTGTTCCTACCAATATAATCTTTAAGTCTGCTCCAACACCAGGTTGTTGCTGAATGGATTATCATAACAGTGAATGGTCTGTGTCAGGTACAATTATTAATAAGATATTTATCTTTCAATGGGTGCCACCCTCTGTGCCATCTGAAGCTGAGAAATTAAGATCTACTGAAGGAAAATAGGAGCAATTAATCTTATTATCGTGTGTCATTCAAGAAAGACAATACTGGAATTCAGTTAAGAAATGCTCATTTCCGTTTGAGGTGATAATAATTGTTTAGAATGTGACTGGTCTCCAGTTACTGATAAATAAATTTTAATTGTTCTCATTAAAAAGCATTCAGTAAAGTGCCTGGTTAAAGGGGATGCTGCTAGCAAGGTGGTGGTCAGTATGATAAGGGGAAGAGATGGATCCCTGATCAATAATTCTTCTCATTCTGAATACAGAAAATCTGATCAATCACAAAGTATGGCACCATGTAGCCATACTAGTTCATTCTCTCATTCCCTTCACCCCTGACATTAGTATCTGAGCCTTCCTCCATTCTTCATTCACCTTGCACCTGGAATCTTCCATTATAGACTTTGATGGGCTTTCTACTCTCTAGATTCCTACCTCAAAGAGGCAAGTTTTTATTAAATTAAATGTCAGGGTAGTATTATGGAAAGAGCATTGACTATAAGGCTTGGGAAGCACTCTGACTTTGATTTTTACCTGTGTGTGTCTGTGTAAGTCATTTAGCATCTTCAGGTCTCAGTGTCTTCATTAACCAAATGTGAGGCTTGAATTAGACAATCTCTGAAGATCCTTTTCTTGATCCAAATCTTTGGACTTATTTATCAAACACTGTTCTAGCAATGAATCAATCAATATCTCAAGGATATTATCTATCTGCCTATTCCATTTCTACCTTTCCAATTTTCATGCATCTTACTCTCTTCCACTTACTCTTCAATTCAATGACATTGGCCTTCTAGCCTTTCCTCAAACAAAATACATCTCCCATCTCTATACAATTTTGCTAGCTGTCTCCTATGTGTGAAACTCAATACCTTTTCATCTCTACTTCCTGGCTTTCTTCAGATTGCAGTTAAAGTCCTACCTTGCACAAAGAGACTTTCCAGATTGCCCTTAAAGTCAATGACTTTCCTTTATTGACTTTTTCCAATTTATCTTGGATTTATCATGTTTATATATTTATATAATATATATACTATATCATATTTACATATTATACATTATACATATACATATATATATATATATATACTATCTCCCTGTTGAGATCAAGGACAGTCTTTTGCCTTTCTTTGTTTTCTCAGTGCTTAGCACAATGACTAGCACCTAATAAGCACTTAGTAGTCTATTGATTGATTCTCAGGAGGAAATAACATATACACATATAAATATGTAAAATATAGAGACTTGATTTGTCATTTCAATTGCAAAAACAACTTACCCTATCAATAAGGATTCTCCCCTTTTCCAAAGCTTGAAAAATTGCCTGAAACAATGAGAGGGGAGATTAAGGAGCCAGCTTAAAGTATGTGTCACAGACAGAATTTGAATCCACAATTTCCTGATTGCTCAGGGCTGAATCCCAAATATTTATACACAAAGCAAATACAAAATCTTTTCTTCTGGAATTCTTTCAGGCATTCCACACTTATTAAACA
Organism: Macrotis lagotis; assembly: GCF_037893015.1. NCBI lineage: Eukaryota > Metazoa > Chordata > Mammalia > Peramelemorphia > Peramelidae > Macrotis > Macrotis lagotis. Next base: position 253,222,031 of record NC_133660.1, on the reverse strand, counting down.
TCTATCACATACAAAACACTGTTCTTAGATGCTAGAGACAAGGCGTCTGTCCTTGAGTTTACAATCCACTAAATAAAATACAATGTATGCAGATCAATATGATGTTTATTAATATATGGAAAATATATAGAAATAGTTGGCACTGATAAAATCATCCAAGATTTGCAGAGTACGTTTTTTTATTCTTGCATCTTTAAAACAACATTGGGAAATCCATTATTGTTCTGCGTATCATTACCATTTTGAAGATGGGGAAAGATTCTCAGAGAGAAGTGATTTTGCTAGGGCTTCATGGCTAGTAAATGTTGGAAGCAGGTCATCTCAACTGACTTCCTTTCCTATGGAGTATTCTTTCTATTATACTCTACCACCTCTGAAAAATATGGAGGATAAATTCACATGAGTTCAGAGGAGGGATCTCAGTTCTGATCTAGAAAGGTCTCGTGGAAAAAAATGCCTAATATAATGCTTAGTGTTTATGGATTTTATTCCCTGGTCCCCACAACCATGTCTTTTCCTTCTTCGATTCCATACATATCACTCACTTGCTTAGACTATTCCTATGGATTTTTTTTCTTTCCTACTAACTTGTACCACAATGTTTTCTCCTATTTTTTAATTTCATTTTCCTTACTTGTAAATTCTCTAAGGACAGAGGCAAATGTGTTGTGAATATTTGTATTATTCATAGCACATAGCATAGATCTTCACACACATAATCAATAAATACATATTGAAGGAATGACAAAGAAGCAGCTTCTCCCTCCAAGAATACTAGAATCTAAGTAGAAAAAACTTACAAATATTATATTTAATCTGAGTCCTACTCACTTCACAAGCCCTAACTATATCAGGTTCAGTGTAAGGTGTTTTTAGTTATCATAAATATGCAAATTTTGACTCCAGCCCCCATTCCATTGTATCTTGTATTCAAAGATAATTCCTTCAAATCTCAGTTAAAATCATAGCTTTTACTAGAAGCTTTTCCTAATCATCCTTAATTCTAGTTGGTTCTCTCCAGTTTATGATCTTCATATCTTGTTTGTCTACATATTATCTCCCCCTATTCTGGCATATTGTCACTCCTCATTATAGTATATTTTCACAGATGTTTCTTTGTCTCCCTTAAAATAGTACCTTCTAGAACAGGTGAGGAACCTTTTTTTTTTCTGCCATTGGTATATTTATAACTTCATTCACAGGTCACACAAAATTATCAAACTACAAATTAGCCTGCTATATTTGTTCAAATATTTAATACATTTATCACTAAAAAGTTCCTAGATTTATTGAATTTCAAGTCCTGTCTGCAGTTTCTGTGACAGCACCAGTCCAAATGATTTTAGGGATACCTGTTCCAGAAGAAGGCTTTTCTGATCCCCTTAATGCTAATACTTTCCCATTGCCAATTATCTCTAATCCATCCCCTGTGTCTATTTTTTTCTGTACATAGTTGTTTGCATATTGTCATATTTTCTTCCCCTATTGAACTGTGAGCTTCTTGAAAGGAGCATATCTTTTTTTTAGGTTGTTTTTTTTTTTTTGCAAGGCAAATGGGGTTAAGTAGCCTGCCCAAGGCCACAGAGCTAGGTCATTATTAAGTGTCTGAGGCTGGATTTGAACTCAGGTACTCCTAACTCCAGGGCCAGTGCTCTATCCACTGAACCACCTAGCTGCCCCGGGAACATATCTTTTGAGGATCCTTGTATTCCTTGGGTTTAAATAGTGCCTGGGACTTGGTACTCGCCAAATAAATGATTGCTGGACTGACTCATAGACCAGACAGAAGCAATACATCTACTAGCAAAACATTGACCTGAGATATGAAACCAAGACAAATAAAAAGGGAACATAACCAGACAACAGGATCATTCTCAGATCTCATACACAAATGGGAGCAATGTTTCCATGTTCTGAAAGGCTTGTGATTGAATCTTCTAATGATCTTCACCTGTCTGGGGTTTTCCCCCATATTATGCCAACTAACTTTTCCAGGTTTATTCTACACAATGTATTTCTTAAAATGCTCTACAATCTACAAAAACTAAACTGTTTGCTATTCTTTAATTCATGACTTTCATCTTCAGTCTCCATGTCTTTGCATAGGTCTCTCTACTGTGCCCCCAGCTTCCTTCAAAGTTTAGCTAAAGGGCCATTTCCTAAATGAGCCTTTCCTGATCTCTAATCCCCAGCTCTTGGAGTTTCCAACCTTGAATTTATTAGTATCTGTGAATGTGCCATTATTCCAGTCGAATGCTCGATTCCTCCGTATGAAGGTATCATTATTCCAGTTGAATGTGCCTTTCCTCTAGTTGAATACAAACTGATTGAGGGCAGGCACTATTTCCTTTTTTCTATATTTTCTCACCACCTACCTAACACAATAATAAGAATAAAGCAGTCACTTTAAAAATTCTTGTTGTTATACTGAGTGATAATCCTAATAGTTAATTAGGCACAAAATTGTCTTCGATTCCAGGGCCCTCTGTTACATAACTAGCATTTAGGTAACCTCTTAAGGTCTTCAGAGTGCTTTACACATGCTTTACACTATTAGATCCTTATCCTATGAGGTAGCTGCTACTGTCATGCTCATTTTATAAATTCAAGCAGATAGAAGTTAAGTGATTTATCCAGGGTCATATAGTTTATAAGTTCAAGGTGGTTTTGAATGCTGGATCCAGTGTTTTATCCACCACACTTTTTGGAGATCTGTTGAAACCCTATGCCTTGGTTTGAGTGTTATTATGGTTCTTCTAAATATTCTGCACTAAGGGATGCTAGGGTGGTATCATTTCTTAACCTCATTTTCCATCTCCAACCTTTCTACCTTTTCTGACAAGACCTCATCACTACCCTGCTAAAACTTGCTGCTTTTTAAACCTTTGACCTCTAAGCAAATTCCCACCAATAATGAACCTAACAGGATGATGGAACCATTTTATGATTTCACCAGCTATACCACTACCTACTGGGGAATGGCATACTGTGAGTTTCAACCAATGAGCAAAGATCCCTAGGTTTCAACCATTAGGAAGTTAGGATGAGAAATGAGGCCCTATATATTCCTATTATAGCATCATAAGAATAGCAATAAAAGCTCAGATTTACATAACATTTTTAAATCCTCAAAGCACATTACATATTTTACCTCATTTGGTCTTCATAATAATCTTGTGAAGTAATTACTATCATTATCTCAATTTACTTCTGTTTACTTCTGGGTACAAGAGAGTACTTAAAGTTACTAGAATCACTCTAGGAGACTGACTTCCAAGATAGAAAGACCCAGCCAAGTTTAAATTATTTGGATAAGGATCATAATAATAATAATAATAATAATAATAATAATAATAATAATAATAATAATAATAATAATAATAATGTTTGTCCTTCATTTTCTTTTTAAAAATTTATTTTTTGTCCATATGCATATGTATATTTTTAAGTGACAAAATTTCCTTCCGATCCTCCCTTACCACCCCCCTCCCCTCAGCAGTGAACACTCAGGTTACCATTGTATATACACATTTTTGATAAACATGTTTATACATAAGTCATTTTCAGTATGAGGAATAAGAATAAGGGAAAGAAATACGTAAGAGATAATTTTTATAAAATGTTCGTCAAACTCTGAAGGGTTGTTTTGTTTTGTTTTGTTTTTCTTCCTCTGGAGGGGATAACACTGTCCATAGCGGGTCGAATACAGTTATCCTAGCTCTCTGAACTATCCTTTATATTCAAAGAAGAGCATGACATCAGGGAAGTAATGCCATGACAATTACATGAATTGAATCTGAGTGAGGGAGCATGTGCTGAGTTAATAGTCTCACTCTCTCCTCCCAGAGCCATCTGGGTCCAGTGGCCAAATATGAATCTGGACAACTGGAGATGACTCTGGATGACAGGCAATCAGGGTTAAGTGACTTGCCCAAGGTCACAGGCAAGTGCCTGAGTCCAGATTCAAACTCCCATCCGCCTGAATCCACTGCACTACCTAACTGCCCTATAAAAATAATAAAACCAACAACTTTCCAGGCATCAAGCTCTCTTCCTCCTCCCATCTCTTCCTATTGTCATTCTTCAAGAACCAGCTCAAATCCTTCTTGCTCCCTGAGATACCCAGATCTCTTCTTCCACTAAGTTGAAATAAAAAGACAATGCTTAGAGAGGCAATGTTCTATCTAGTAAGCATCTAAAGTACTAAGACCTTCCTGACTCTTTCCATTACTCTATACACTAGAGAAAAGTTTGAAATAATAAATAAGCAAAATATAATTTTGAGAGAAGATTTTAATTCATGAGGCATCTGCAGGAGTGGGAATCCACAGAAAACTTCAGAATCCAATGAAATTTTGGTGGAGAAGATAATGCCTCAAAGAATAGATAGGATGTGTACAATCAGAAGGGGAATTCAAGTTAACTGCCTCAATATTAATTTACATGGAACAGTAAAAGAAAAGATCCAATAGGATGATGAATTTTGTTGGGGCCTATTAAGAAATAAATTCAATAAACAGGATGAAGCTAAGATTAAGAAGGGCCTTTAAACTGTGATGTAGCAGAAAGAGTCCTGCAAATAGAGGAAGGGGAGAGTCATCAGAGGATGGTGTTCTTCTGTTAACTACTTGCAAGTCCTTGGGCAAGACATTGCCCTCCAGGAGTTCAGGATCTGATGAAAGAAGAGAACACATGAAAAGGAGTTGAAAGTAGGTCTGGATAGTTTGGAACAGAGAAGGGAGAGGAGAGGAATAAGTAATGAGCATGATTGGTCAGGGGACCTCCTCAAAATAAAGGTTCTGAGAGGAACTTAGCAAGTGGAGGAAGGTGCCACTGGGAAGGATGGTCCAGGTAACAAGACCAACACTAGAAGTCCTGTTTCCTTGTACTATTAGACCATTGGGTTAAGACAGCTCTGGAAGAGGCAATGACTATATCTTTGCACAGCATTCTCCTCACTTTATTCAATGTGCATGTCATTTTATCATTCACTTAACATCATGGTCTTCTTCAATTATGAAAGACAACTATCATCAATATCATCATCCATCATCATCGACATGGTGGTGAAGTCCAGAACCTCAAGAGTTTAAAAAAAAGAGAGAGGAATGCAGACATGAGGATGACTGAACTGGGCATTTCTTTTCTTAAACTAATATAAAAAAAGCATTTTCTTATTAGAGGATATATTGTACCTTGCCAGTAGAATGTGACATTATTTGAGGGCAGAGACTAATTACTGTTATCTTTGTATCTATTCAGTTCTTGGTATGTGGAAATCTTTTTATAAATTTTTTTTTATTATTCAATAGTCATTGTTGGGGGGGGGAGGGGGGAAAATATCTCCTAGTATTCTAAAATCTCTGAATCATCCCTGAGGTCGTACACGATTATATAGTACAGGTGTTTCTAAAGTCATGGCATGTTCGGGGAGCTCCAAGTCCCCTCCAATTTTCCAACTCTTCCTTTCCCATGGCGTGACTCAGCGGTAATATGAGCTCACAGAGATTTCGCATAGAAGGGCCTATATTTCTGGGTGACTCACTACCTGCTGGGGATTTCTTACAGGGGAGCCAAAGGCATTGGGCATGATTATCTTTAGTTGGTGTTTCTGCTTTGCTCATTTACAGCTGATGGCAGAAAATGAGGGCATCAATAAACACACTAATGTATTGCAATTTTATTTAATGTCCTTTTGCTTTTCACAATGGCATGATCATGAAGAAAAGCACTGAATCCACCTGAAGTGCATTAAGGTAGAGAACAAACTTAATTGAATAAGAGCCCACCAGAAGAACTATAATAAAATCATGATATTCTAGAAGGCCCACAGGATCAGAGGGAATATATCTGGAGGATACCTTGCCTTTTGGAGGCAGCATGTGGGGAAGTGGAAGGTATGTTGACCTTGGCGTCATGTAATATGAGTTCAGATCCCATCTCTGTCTTTTCTGTGACTCTGATCAAATCCCTTGAACTCTCTGGGACTCTGTTGTCTCAACTATAAAGTGAAAATATTAGACTAAATAGCCCCCAAGATCCTTTATCAATCCTATCTACGATTCTATAAATCTAATCAATCTGCCACATATTAGATTAGATTACTTTGTACTTAGAATGGGTCCTACCTTCAGGAAGATTGCATTTTGCCTGGGAAGATAGGATGTATGTCTTATATAGATGTGACTTAAATGCATAGAATTCATATTTCATAAGACTTAAGTATATTGAGTCAGATCATTTCCAACTGAAGACATCAAAAATGACTTCAGGGAGCAGGTGGGATTTTGGGTCTGAACCTTAAAAGGTACCATCAGGCAGAGATGCAAAAGGAGTACCTGTATCTGGGAATCTATTGATTTTATTATTGTCTTCCTATGATTTCAGATCTGGCTACATGTAGAAAAGACAGTTCTGACCCTAAATTAGTCATCCAGAGTGATTCCAGTACTCATAATTAAGCAGAAAGATGCCAGATTGGTGAGGTAAAAGAGGATGGAGTAGGTAATAATAATGTCTTTATCTGGGCTGGTTCTCTTGAGTTAAACTCTTATCAACAAAGATTTTCCAGTCTGCAAAAGAGCATCTGAAAATATAACTGTTTTTCATGGTAATTAGACCAAGGAGAAACAAAGTCCAGGTGGGGTCTTGACTCAGTTCACCTGCTTATCTCACCTTATAAATGGATATCTGGAAGAAACTGTAAACAGTGGCATTGCTCCAAGATTCCAACCTAAACTGAGTCCCACTAAAGACACTCAACTAAACTCAAACACTGAGTAACTTAGTGTGACCCTGGGCAAGTCAATCCTCTTTCCCTCAGTTTCCTCATCTGTTAAATGAGTGGAGAAGGAAATGGCAAAGCACTCCATTATCTTTTCCAAGAAAATCCCCCATGGGGTCAGGAAAAGTCAAACACAATGAAAACTGAATAATAATAGCCTCCCTATTGGAAGGTGAGAGGAGGTATGTAGATAGCAGCAAAGGAGAAAATTCCAAGTAATCCCCATCTGGTCTAAACAAATTAAGCAAGACAATTTTAATCAAATATATCAGATCAGAATATGGCCTCTGCCTCTGTGTGTGTGTGTGTGTGTGTGTGTGTGTGTGTGTGTGTGTGTTTCCTTTCCCAAGAATAGCAATCTAGAAATATGGGATCTACACTGTTCCAGTTTTTATAAATGGTGAAAGCTGTTAATTTTACCGTAGATATTATGCATGTTTTCTTCACAGCCTTGAGGCTATGTTATTTGCAGCTCATCTACTTTGTTGCTGTTAGGTCTCACCGAATTGCAATCAGGAAAATATTCTCTGATCCCTTTCTCTCCCCTACCTTTGAGCACTTAGAAATTTCCCAAAGGGAAAGGAGGACCTGCAAACACATAATTACTCAAATATTAGAACATGTTGTGGCATGACATTTACAAATGGGCAATCAAGGCTGGGCCTAATTTATGAACACTACTTACACTCTTGCATTTTCCAGTGAGAATCATCTCGAGTTTTGTGTAGGATGGGAGGTAGAGGAGGGACCTTAGAGACTGTCAAGTCAACGGTAGCCCAATCCTTGAAAATGTGGTATTCAGGATAACAAGAAGAGGGAGAAAATGTCATGAACAAATGTCAGAGGTAATGATAAATTCTCTAAAATATGAAAATGGTGTCCTATTTTGTGTGGTAGTTGGGAAGATGTAAAAATTGACTTCTTTTTTCTCATGCTAATAGGCTTGCTAATTGCTCCTTCTCTGATATCTTATTGGATCTTCAAAACAACCCTAGGAAGTAGATGCTGTTATTAGTCCCATTTTATTGATGAAGAAATTAATATTGAAAGAAGTTAAGTCATACATTTTCATAGTTGCCAAGACTGGACTAAAACTCATATTTCTTAACTACTAGTCCAGAGCTGTATGGTATGGTGAATACCTTTGGAGCTGATATCTCCAGTGTCAAAACTTTCCCAATCATGCAAGAAGTGAACAGAGAACCAGAAAAATGCATATACTCTTAGGAAATCATTATAAAGCATACTTTTTTATGTGACTATTTGTACAGATAATAAAAAGTGGCATAACTAAATAAATCTTTATAAGCAGCAATGATTTAACTTACTTAGGGACAACTAAGGTAGGTTGTGGATAGAAAGTGGTGCTGAAAATCTGGGCTAAAATTCAAGTTTAGATACTTACTGGCTGTGTGACCTTGGGCAAATCATTTAGCCACTGCCTGCCTCAGTTTCCTCATCTATGAAATGGTAATAATAATAATAATAATAATAATAATAATACATTTAAACATACATACCAGGATTATTGGGGCAGTTAGATGATACTGTGATCACCAGGTCCAGAGTCTAGAAGATTCATCTCCATGACTTCAAATCTGACCTCAGACACTCATTAGCTGTATCACTCTAGCCAAGTCCCTTAACCCTGTTTCCCTCAGTTTCCTCATCTATAAAATGAGCTGGAGAAGAAAATATCAAACTACTTCCGTATCTTTGCCCAAAACAAATGGAGTCACAAAGATTCAGACAAGACTCAAACAACTGAACAACAACCAGGATTTATTACGACTGGCACATAGTAAATACTATATAAATACATCACCATTGTCATCGTTATCATTATTATTATCATCACCATGGTTGTTGCTATTGTTATCCATAGTCTCGTGGCAGTGGGATTTAAACCCTGCTCTTTTTCATCCTTTTGTGAGTCCTGTCTGAGAGCCATCATCTGCTGGATTAAGGGGCAGGTAACTGTGCCTGGTCATTGGTGCCCATTAATTTCCATTTTTATTTCTCCTAAAAGAACCAGCCAGCCAAACACCTGCACATTAAGCTAGTTAGGGGATACTGTAGGCGGGGAGCCATAGATAAAAATGTGCAAGATTCCCAGCTCTCTAAATTGGGATTTAAACAAAGTCTCATTAAATTCCAATCTGTAAGCAAATGCAATGACAACAAATCCCTCAGGACAGCCTTAGGTGTAGGCAAACACTCTGGCTCAGAATGCAAACACCCCCATCTATCATCAATCCATGAGCTGAGAACCCCATGCCAGGGGAATATCAATTCCTGCTCCATTGACTACACAGTTATTACTAGTCTGGGGCCCTTTAGGGGAGGGTTCCCTGCAGTATTTTTTCCCCACATTAATTGAAAGGGAGGTTTCCTTAGCAGGGACAAATATGCATCATTAACAGAATAGCAGAGTCTTGGCTAGAAATTTCTTCAGAGATTTCAAAAGGCATTAGATGGTGCCTCCCATTTTTAAAAAAGGGTCAACCTCCTTTCTCCATAACCAGTGAGAAGCTGGGGTTGGGGCTGAGGGAGTTGAGAGCAATAAAAGGAAGTAGGGGGGGGGCAGAGAAATTCAGAAATGACAAGTTAGAAGGAGACTCAATTTTGTGCAACTAAATAAAATAGGATCCATTTCTTCCTTTTTAGTCATCCTTTCTTTTGGGGGTGGGGGAAGTTCCTCATTAAACAAATAAAAGCATTTTTAAAAGGCCTACTATGTGCCAGATGCTTAGGATTCAAAAGGGAAAAATTAAAATTGTACCTGGCTTCAAGGAGCTTACATTCTATTTGGAGAGATTAATATATGCTATGTGGAATATACAAAATACATAAATGTAGAAAGGTAATGGCCGGAGGGATTGGGAAGGGGTGAGGGAGAAGTCTGCAAAGGTATTTTCAGCTAGGAAGATCAGAAAAGGCTTTACATAGAACATCACACCACTGCTTAGTTTTGAAGACAAATAGAGACAGAGATGAAGAAGGAATCCATTGCAGTCATGAAGGCTGGAGCACCTTTTATGAGAACAGTTATCCCTTCCATAATACAACTTTCTCTATGGTAGTTTCAATATATTGCTGGTTGGCATAAGAATTGAAATGCAAATTTGGGGAGAATTTTGTAGAATATACAGACAACACATGTAAGCCAGCAGACAAATAAGAAAAAAGCTTAAAAACTCAGAAATGCATAAATACATATGTATACTATTGTATAATTATATAATTAATAAATCAGATTTTATCTTTTAATATCATAATAATTCAGATTTATTATCTGATATGAAGAGAGAGTTGGAAAATTTTACACAGATATTCCAGATTCCTAGGGCAATGCACCCCTAGTCCCTGCAATGTGGAAGGGAGAAGTAGTAAGAAGCAGAGTCAATGAAGGGGAATAGCATATTATTAGGTTGGAAAGATTACAAATTCTTTTAAATGGGAGAGAAGTTATATTTGATCCTAGAGGTAATAGGGAAGAATACATATTGATTAAGGAAACAGTATGATCAGATCTACCCACTAGAAAAATTCCCTTAGAGACGGTATGGAGGATAGCTAAGAAAAGGGAGAGACTAAAAATGCAAATGGGATGAGTCATAATCATGGGAAATTCTATCAAGCTAGCCATACCATACTTGTGAATGCACCAAAGAAGAAAACTTCCCACAAAAATCCAGTCAAGAGGCCTCTGGAGAAGGTGGTCGGAAAGTGTTTGCCGTGGGTCTGGGATATGTTTGTTCTATAATTTCATGAATTTGCCTGGTGAAAGCCCAGAGCATCACAGGAGTTTGTTTCAATTTAACAAAATTCTAACCTGTAGACAAGCAGTGGTTTCAGGGATTTTATCTGGGAAATATGATGCAAAAGAAGGACCAGTCATTGAAGGAGATAGGTTAATTTGAAATGGTGTTTTGGGACCCATAAAATATTTTAAAGAGAGAGAGAGATTGAAGGTGTACCTCCAGCACATTTGAGCAACTTCAACTTAATTTAAGAAATATTTATTACACTCTTACTATGTTCTAGTTTCTGGGGATTTCAAAAAAAAAAAGTTCGCCAACATAAATGGTTAAAGGATATGAACAGACAGTTTTCAAATGAAGAAATTAAAGCTATATACAATCATAGGAAAAAATGCTCCAAATCATTATTGATTAGAGAAATGCAAATTTAAAACAACTCTGAGGTATCATCTCATACCTATCAGACTGGCTAAGATGAGAAAAAGGAAAAATGATCAATGTTTGAGAGGTTGTGGGAGGATTGGGACACTGATGCATTGCTGGTGGAGTTGTAAACGGATCCAGCTTTTCTGGAGAGCAATATGGAACTATGTTCAAAGATCAATAAAACTATTCATACCCTTTGACCCAGCAATTCCAATTGTAGGTCTATATCCAGAAGAAATCATAAAAAAAGTTCCAAAATATTCATATGAGCTCTTTTTGTAATGGCAAAGAATTGGAAATTGAGGGGATAGCCATCCATTGGGGAATGGCTAAATAAGAATGACTAAACTTTGGAATACCATTGTTCTATAAGAAACCAAAAATGGTCGGATTCTAGAGAATCATAGAATGACTTACAGGATCTGATGGTGAGTGAAGGAAGTAAAACCAAGAGAACAATGTACACATTAACAAAAACATTGTGAGGTGATCAACCTTAATGGAAGCAGCTCCTCTCAGCAGAGAGCTAGGACAAGCTTATTAGACTGGTTATGGACAATGTTATTCCCATCCAGAAGAAGAAAAACAAAACAAAACAAAATTTTAAAAAATTCTTCATAATCTGATAAACACTTTATAAAAATATCTCTTATGTATCTCTTTACCTTAATCCTAATTCCTCACACCAAAAGTGACTAATCTGTATACATGTTTATCACACATATGAATATATAATGTTAACCTGTTTGCCGCTGAGGGGAGTTGGGGTGGGAAGGGAAGATGGATTTTCTAATTAAAAGTATACATATGTATATTGATAATTGGTGAAAAAATTTCATAACATGTATTAATAAAAGTGAAATATCAATTTAAATAAAGAGGAAACAATCCCTGTCTTCAAGAAATTTACATTCTTCTTTAGGAATGCATGCAGAGAAGTAGGACTTCTTGGCCATTGCTATCTTCCCAGAGCTCTACTCCAAACCCTTCAATTCAGGTTTCCTCTTGAAATTATTTTATATGTAATCTCTCTCTCTCTCTCTCTCTCTCTCTCTCTCTCTCTCTCTCTCTCTCTCTCTCACACACACACACACACACACACACACAAAATACCCATACCCATTCACTCCTTAGCATCCTTATCCCACTCTTCCTTTATCTTCTGTTATACCCTCTACACTAGAATTCTATTATTAATAAATAATCCCTTGATTTAGATTTCCTCTTAAAATTATTTTATATATGTAATTTCTCTTTACTGTGTTTGCACATAATGCTTCCTCCTAAATATAGTACTAGTTCCATGAAGGCTTTATTTTCTTGTGTCTTTGTAATCCCAGCACTGGGCCATTATAGGTGTTTATTGCTTGCTGAATTGAATGGACATAATACAAAATAAGGAACCAAAGAATATCTGGCAACAAAATCTAGAAATATTTAAGGGAGGAAAGACTTTATGGGCTAGAGGAGTGCAGGAAGGGAATCACGAGGGCATTTCTGGAGGAAATGATGACTAGGAAGAGTTTTGAAAGAAAGAAAATAGCCTAAAAACTAAAAAAAGTCAACCATTTCTTTTTGGAGGTTGGCAGAAGCAGAGAAAACGTAGGGTTTGGTTAAGTACTAGTAATCCAGTGTGGAATAGTATGAACAGGAGGGCCAGAAATGGGGAGCAAATGTGAAAGTATAAATTAGCATTAGATGGTGAAAGACTTGTCTAATCAACAGAAGAACATGGATAGCATCTTAGAAGCAATAGGGAGCCATTGAAAGTCCATATTCTTAGTCTAAAGCAGCTCATTATTAAGTAAGGAAGATTATTTTAGTAACTGTGTGGAGAAAAATTAGAGAACAGGAAGACTGGACACAGAAACTCGATAACAAGGCAGACACAGTGGCTTAGAGTGATCAAGGGATCATTTCAGTTGTTTAGTCAATTGTCTTGCCCAACTTTTTGCGACCCCTCTTGGGTTTTCTTGGCAGAGATACTGGAGTATTTTGCCATTTCCTTCTCCAGTTCCCTGAAATCAAAATGGTTTAGTCACACAGCTTAGTAAGAGTCTGAAGTAGAATTTGAAGTCAGGTCTTCCTTGACCCTAGGTCTAATGTTCAATCCTCAGTGCCTTGTTGCCCCATGGGAACTATAGGATCATAAATTTGGAACCGTAAAAGACCTCAGAGATCATCTAATCTAAGACCTTCCTTTTTTGTATGAGGAAACTGAGGCTTAGAGAGACTTAAGGGATCTGCCCAGTGTCATACACTTAGTGTCTGCAGCAAGATTTGATTACAAGTCTTCCTGTCTCCATCTCCAGCTCTCCAGCACTCTACCCACTAACTAATTATATAAGTGAAGAAAAGAAAATGATTATAAAAGGTAGTGTTGAGATTGAGTCAAAAAGAGGAGACAATTTGATATGGGAAAGTGAGTGGGACTCAAGTCAAGAATGGTTTCAAAATTGCAAACATGGAAGAAATATCAAATCAACAATATCTGGGGCAGCTAGGCGGCAAGTCAGGAGGACCTGAGTTCAAATTTCACTGCAGACACTTAATACTTACTTAGTCTTGTGACTTTGGGTAAGCCACTTAACCTCATTGCCTTGCAAAGAAAAAAAAAATCAAAATTATCATTGCTACCAGAAAAAGAGGAGACAAAGACAGAGAAGAGGAGAGGTAAAGAGGAGAAGAAGAGGAAGACAAAGACAGGGATGAAGAGGGGAGGAAGAGAAGGGGAGAGAATCAGAGAGAGAGAGAGAAAGAGAGAGAGAGAGAACACTATCTTTCTATCTTTCCAGTATAGTGGATAAAATGCTTAGTGTTAGAATTCAGAACTCAGATACTTCCTAGTTGCATGATTCTGGACAAGTCACTTAATCTATGACCGCCTCAATATTCTTTTCTCAAAATGGGGATAATCATAAGTAGCACGTCCCTCCCAAAGTCGCTGTGAGAATAAAATAAAATAGTATTTGTAAAACAATTTACAAGCCTTCAAGTACTAAATCAGTGCTAGTGATTCTTCTTATTGATATTCTTATTTTTGATGGTATTACTACTTTTATTCTATCACCACACTCATCAATCCTGTGATGTCCCAGAGAAAACTCCTCTCTGGAACTACCATTCCACTGCATATGCTGTCTTCTTTTCTTAGAATCTGAATTCTTTGAAAGCAGGGACATTTGTATTTGGATCACAACTCCTATCCTATGCATACGAGTTCATAAAATAATAAATTATTATGTGACTAAACATTTTATTCACATGAATATATATTAAAAATGAATGATCAATATTATGATTCTCATCATGTTGTACACAAAACCTGAAGGACTGGACTATATTCAACAAAAACCATGATGCAGGAAAATCTCCTATTTGCACATAGGAGTAATTTAATTTATCTACTTGTTCCTAAAAACTGAAAGGCATGGTCATACTTCATACAGAAGTTTTCTTATGTTGTAGTAATTTTTCTTGACTCTTTCAGGTCATGTTGGAAATTAAGTTCCTGGAAACTTCTTGGAAGTGTTAGAAATTAGTTTGTATTGAATATTCACACAAGTGCAATCTCTCCTCTCTCTCTCTCTCTCTCTCTCTCTCTCTCTCTCTCTCTCTCTCTCACACACACACACACACACACACACACACACACACACACACACAGACACACACACATTATGACCTTTGTTTTAGAGAATGGTAATACTTAAAGAAAGATATTTTGTCCATTTGATTCAGTCTTGTCAGATTCTCTGTGACCCCATTTGAAGTGTTCTTGGCAGAGATGCTGGGATGTTTGCTATTTCATTCTCCAGATCATTTTACAGATGAGGAAACTGAGGAAAACAAGGTGAAGTACATGATCCTGAGCAAGTCACTTAACCTGTTCCTGCCTTTCTTTTCTTGCCTTATGTGGCCATACAGCTAATAAAGTATCTGAGTTTGGATTTGAACTCGGGTCTTGCTGACTTCAGTTCTGGCTCTCTCTCCAGAGAGCTAACAGCTCAAAGTGAAGATAGAGTGAAGTGAAATGATCGAAAAGAAATCAATAGTTCTTTGTAGACTCAGACAAATGAAGTAGAATGACATCTGGACTGAGCCCTGAACTTTGAGTCATAAGATCTCAGTTCCGCATTTCAAATTCCTAAATGGACAAATTAAATTATCCTCTATGTTAGATCACTAAATCAAGAAACACTTAATTTTTTAAATTTATTTATTTTCATTCATATGCATATGCATATTTCCAAGTTACAAAATTTCCCTCCCACTTCCCTTCATAACCCCTCCCCTCAGCAGAGAAAGTCAGGTTGGCATTTTCCATACATATTTTGACAAATATGTTTATAAATTAGTAACTTTTTGACTTGAGGAATTAGGATTAAGAAAAAAGATACATAAGAGATCATTTTTATAAAGTGTTCATCAGATTTGGAAGGGTTGTTTTTGTGTGTGTATGTTCCTTTTGTTTGTTGCTTTCGTTTTTCTTCCTCTGGATGAGGATAATATAGTTCGTAACCAGTCAAATACAATTGTCCTAGCTCTCTGTATTGCCAAGAGGAGCTGCTTCCATCCAGGATATTCATCTCATAATATTGTTGATGTGTACATCATTCTCCTGGTTCTGCTCCCTTCACTCAGCATCATCAGAAGTCATTCCATGCTTCTCTAGAGTCTGACTATTTATGGTTTCTCATAGAACAATAATATTCCATAGTATTCATGTACCATAGCTTGTTTAGCCATTCCCCAATGGATGGGCATCACCTTAATTTCTAATTCTTTGCCACTACAAAAAAGAGCTACTATGAATATTTTGGAACATATAGGACTTTTCCCATTTTTATAATTTCTTCTGGATATAGACCTAGAATTAGAATTGCTGGGTCAAAGAGTATGAACAGTTTTATTGCTCTTTGGGCATAGTTCCATATCACTCTCCAGAAAGGTTGGATCGATTCACAACTCCATCAGCAATGCATCAATGTCCCAATCCTTCCACAACCTCTCCAACATTGTTCATCTTCCTTTTTCTCATCCTGGTTTATCTAATAGATATGAGAGGATACCTCATTGTTATTTTAATTTGCATTTCTCTAATCAATAATGATTTGGAACAATTTTTTTTTCAAATGAATATATTTAGCTTTCATTTTCAAGAAACACTTATTCATGTCTACTATATGTGAGACTGAAGATACAAAGGAAAAAAATCCCTAGGAACTTACATCCTATTCAAGGAAATGATACGTATATGTACATATTTGTACACTTACAAATTGTATGATGCTGGGCAAATTATTTAGCCCTATTTGTCTCAGTTATATCTTTTGTAAAACGAACTTCAGAAGGCAATGGCAAATCACTCCAATGATCCAAATGAGGTCACAAAGAGTTGGAAACAATTGAAAAATGACTGAACAACAACAGAATAAATTCAGAAAGAGGAAGACATTAGCAGTGGGGAGGTGGGGGGAGAGATCAGCAAATATTTAATGCAGAAGGTAGTGCTTATACCAAGACTTCAGGGTACTAAGAGAGTTCGCCAGGCAGTGATGAGGATGAATACATTCTAGGCATCAGGGATAGCCAACCAAAAGGCACAGAGATAGGAGTTGCAGCATCAAATTGGATGATCTGCAAGAAAGCCAGTTCAGTTCAAAAGGAAAATGTGGGAAGAAGAATAATTTATATAGTTAAGACCAGAAATGTAGATTGAAGTCAGGTTGTAAAGGGCTTTAAAAACTAAAGAGATGTTGATTCTGGAGACAACAGGAAGTCACTGAAATGGTTGAGTGGGGCAGCAACATCATGAAGCTTGCACTTAAGAAAAATTGTTTTGGTAGCTGAGAGATGAATTGGAGAGGGGAGAGACTTGAAGAAAGGAGATCACTTAACATGTGTTCAAAATATTTGAGGAGAAAGGTAATGGGGTCTGAACTAGAGATGTTCCTGTTTGAGTGGAAAAGAGGAAATAGGTCCAAATGAGAAGCTTTGACAATCTATCAGGTATGTGAATTGAAGGAGACTGAAAAATAGAGGGGATGAATCTGGAAGACTGAAAGGGTATTGTTACTCTCAACAGAAACAGGAAAATTTAGAAGAGGTAACTCATCTGAAAATTGCTTCCCTCACTGGGTTATAAATATGAATTATTGCTGTTATTTTTTGATTGTGGTGGTGGTAGTGGTGATGATGTTGCTCATCATTTGTTTCTACCATTTGGAAAACTATCACAAAGACTCCCAACAATATATATCTATTCCCTGTGGATTTACTAGCTTGGTTCTTTAAGACATGGATGCTTTTATAACATATTTGATTCTTTTTTTTTTTAGGTTTTTGCAAGGCAAATGAGGTTAAGTGGCTTGCCCAAGGCCACACAGCTAGGTAATTATTAAGTATCTGAGACTGGATTTGAGCCCAGGTACTCCTGACTCCAGGGCTGGTGCTTTATCCACTGCACCACCTAGTCACCCAACATATTTGATTCTAATCATAAACTAAACAATCATCTACCACATGCTGGCAAAATCTAATGACCTCTTTTCATTGTAAACCTCCTTAGCCTCTTCACTATGTTTGACACTGTTACTCGATCAAATCTTGTTCATTTGACCCTCCCACTTAGTTTCCTTGTCATCATCTTCTATTTCTCTACCTACCTCTTTACCTTTGTTTCCAGTGTTTGCAATATTGCACCTTTCTCTTTATATTTGTACACATTGCATCTTCCCTTTCTTGCTCTCAGAATTTTATCTATGATACTTTCCACTTTTTTTTTTCCCTTCATTCACTCAGTCATTTAGGAAGACCCATCTGTTCTTATGGTTCCTTCCAATACTGGAAGTCCTTCATAAGTAATTATTTTACTGAAATGGAGATTGCATGTAGTTGATGTAGTTGAATACTCATTTCCCTTCATCAGCTTTTGACTTTTGCTTTGATTGACTGACAATATACACTCTGTGTGGAATAATTCCAATTAGATAGCTTTCTAAATGTTAAAATACATCTAAAAGACAAAATCAATTCCATATTTTTCACCATGTCCCAATTCTGTGACCATAACTTGAAAATTATCATTGACTGCCCAATTTATTATACCCTCTCCCATCAATTCTTTCCATATCTAATACCAAATATACTATCTAGGAATTGAATTTCCTGCATCTGAACTTCTATGGCATTGTCATACTGTGATTCTTTCCTCTCACTATACTACTGAAGACATCTCCCAGGTCTACCCACTGACCTACTGCTTTGACCAGGTCACTTTGTCACTCACTTTTTTTTTAATGCATCTGAACTTCACAAATTGAAATGCCATGAGCTCCAAGTGCCATGACCAGAGCCTCACCTCTTCTTTTTATACCCCAATCTGATCCTTCTTTTACAATTATCTCTTAATATGGTTCTTGTTTATTCCCATGAGCATGGAGTCATCTGCCATCTGTTGCATATTGTTCTTTCCATTCTGTCTTTGCAACTCAGGGAAACAGGAGAAAAATCAAGAAAAAGAAGTAATGAATCATAATACTCCAAACATTAGAGGAGAAAACATATTACACATTTATGTCAAAAAACCAAGACAGAACTGGGGAGAGACAATGTTGGCTTTGGGGTGAGAGGACCTAGTTTAAGGTCTGGCTCTCATTATTACAAGGGTCATGACCTTGAAATATTCATTTTTCAAAGCCTCAGTTTCCTTACACCTAAAATGAAAGGATTGTACTTGATGACATCTGAGATTCCTTCCAGGTCTAAACCTATGAACCTATGCTTCTAAAATTAGGTGTGAGATTCTAAAGCTCAAATTGTCACTGACTAAAGGAAAAAGGATATCAAGGCAAGTAAAGTCTCATATTTTCTTTCTATTCCATTCCCTATTTCATAGGTGTCTCTTTCAGCCTTACACTAGGTTGTAATCGTTATGGCACCCAGAGGATCTTTGTTTTCCCTGACTCAAGGCAGTAACCAGCAATTCTCTGTAGTAGTTTGGGTTGGATTGCTGCCATTCTAAACAACCATATCACTCACAAAGTATCCTCTCAAATGTTTACTTGTTTGACTAAAAAAGGTTGGTAGGAAAGGATCTAGTCAGAAATATTTTTTTTCCAATTTCCGCTTTCCATGCTTGCTGAGTTCACCCATAAAAATCTAAAAGTTAGAACTCTATCTCAATTATGCACAATGAAGAATGCCCAGAGTTCAAAATGTTCAGGTCTACAATAATCTACTCTCTGAACTCACTGAATTGGCAATAAATGGAGAAACCAAAGACTTATGCAAGAGCCATACTGGACTTTGTGGAAATGAAAGGTTTGTGACAGCAGAATATACAAGCAGCTACTTTACTATGTGTCTGACCTTTACATCAAGACAGTTATTTTGGTGGTAATGAATTCCTTAGTCTCCATTGATAGAAGAATCATCTATAAATAACAAATTTTAGCACACTGTAAATTGTCCAAAATGCAGCTAAAAGAATGAAGAGAACTGGCTATGAGTGGAAACTGAAAAAGACAAAAGTAGGTGATAACAAACCCATCCCCTCTCAATACCTAATTTGGCATCATCTTTTTTTTTTTAGCAGGTGAATGGTATTTTTGTGAAACTTATTTCCTTACCATAAAGCAAAAATCTACAAATTTTCAGGGAGTTTCCTGTGAGCCCTACTTACCAGAAGCAGATGACTAAGAGCTGGAGATTTCTTTGGCCTCATTTGATAGATCAAGAATATCAATGAAATCCTAGAGGCTCTGGTTGCCTATAGGTCATTATAGAAACAAGGTTTTTTTTATGTTGAGGTTGATTCCCAAGTCACAGATACTCACAGTTAGAAAGTGTTTCAGAGGATAGATAGTCCAGAGCAACCTGAATAAGAATTCTCTTCTACACAATACCTGAAAAATGGTCATCCAGCCTCATCCTAAAGATGATGATGAGGAACCCATTATCTACTGAGGCAGTTCATTCCATTCTGGATATTGAATAATTAAAATTAGTCATTATTAAATAGTGCAACATTTATTAACATTATCAATCATTATTTGGTTGTTATTAAGTATAAAATAATTCAAATATTTAAGAATTATTCATCCTTATTTTATAATTGTTAAATGTATTGATAATTATTAAAAAGCTTTCCCATTACATTAGGCATAAATCTATCTTTCTATTTTAAAAACTGTTGCTCATTAATCTGCTCTCTGAATCCAACAAAAATAAAAATCTAGTAACTCGCCATTTGAAAGCTCCTCAGATACTTTAAGGTAGTTATCTTGTTCCTTCCTAAGGTTTCTCTTCTTCAAACTGTCAGTAGGTCCTTCAGTAGATTCTCCCATGGCATGATCTCCAGGGGCTTCACCATTCTAGTTCCCTTCTTCTTGCATATGATTTAGGCAAATCAATCAATGTTGTTTCTGAAATATGCTTCCAGGACTGATTGCCGTATTCTAGATACAATCTGACCTGCAAATATGTCAAGACTATTGTCCTATTTTTTCTAGAATCTATTTTCTTTATAATGCACACTAAGAATGCCTTAGATGTTGTAATAGTTATAGTTCAATAATAATGTGTCATGCATTTACAATCCACAGACATTTGGAATCTTTCCAGATGAATTATAATTTAACTATCCCCGCTTATATCTGTGACCTTGACTTTTTGGAAACAGTATAAATCTTTACCATATTATTAAATTCATTAAATTCAATTTATTTAATTCATTCATTCATTAAATTCAATCATATCAAATTCACCTAGGTGAAAATTTTCTGCTTCTCAGTTTTCAAAAATAAATTTAAGGGGGCGGCTAGGTGGTGCACTGGCCCTGAAGTCAGGAGTACCTGGGTTCAAATCTGGTCTCAGACACTTAATGATTACCTAGCTGTGTGGCCTTGGGCAAGCCATTTAACCCCATTTGCCTTGCAAAATATATAAATATATATATAAATATATAAATAAATATATATAATATATATAAATATTATATAAATATATAAATAAACTAACAAACAAATAAATAAATAAATGGATGAATGAATAAAGAAATGAATGAATGAATAAATAAATATTTTTAAATAAATAAATTATTGAGAATCAGCTGGTGGCATAATGGGAACAGCAAAGAACCTAGAGTCAGAAAGACCTAAGTTCAAATTCAGTCTCAAAAATTTGCTAGGTGTGTTACCCTGGGCAAATTACTAAACCTTTGTCTAACCTAGTTTTCTAAACTGTAAAATTAGAGATGAAAACAGAACTTAACTCTCCCAGGAGTTATTATAAGAATCATATGAAATGATATTAAAACTAAGAGACAGAAACACTGCACAATGTAGTAGACATTGTACAAAAGTTCATTCACTCCCTTATGGTTTAGTTAATTGGAAAAGATTTAGTATTAGTGAAATGGCAGAATAAAGAATAGATCTTTTGATAACAATTGTGGTTCTCTTTCTAACAGCAAGACCCAGGAAAGGTTTTATTAACATTTAATTGGCTTAGAAAAGTGTTAATAGTCTATCTGTGCAATACTTTATACTTTTCAGTTACTTTCAAACTACTAGGCCTCATTTTTTTTCCATAATAACCTTTTGAAGTAGCTAGGGCAAGTTTCAATACCTATTTTACAGATGAAAAGTCAGTTCATCCAAACACATTTTATTAAGATCCATAGAGGCATTCTTCCCTTTCAACTCCATGCTTAAATAGCAGATGTTAATTATCCATTTTCCTTTTCCTTAGCTAGATCTGATCAGATCACCTTGACCAACACAAGAATTCCTTTATTTATTGGATCTTAGGATCATAGATGTGGAGATGGAAATGATTTTAGAGGTCACTAAATACAGTTCATTCATTTTATAGATGGAAAAAAAAAATGAAGCCAATAGTGATGAAGTGACTGGCCCAGAGTCACACAGTTAGTAAATACCTAAAATATCAAATACAGATCTTCCTAACTTCAAGTCAAGTGTCAGTCCATAATATGCAGTCTTTCAAAGGAAAGGCCCCCATTGGGATTTAAATTTAGTATCTCTTAACTACAGAGCCTTGGAGCTAATCCCATCATCTCAAAGTAGCCTTGAATTAAAATGACTGTAATGTTATCTATGCAAAATATATCTCTGTAACTGTATATAAACAAGTCATGAAAATCAGAAAGCTAAGGAATTTGAAAAATATAAACAATCTGGATAGTTCCCTCAAGCTTATTCCCAGTCCCATCCAAATTTCCCAGTGTTCAATTATTTTTAGTGACAGAATTCAGCACCAGAATTATATACCAGCTATTTGTAGTCTTCATTTGATTGGGTCCAATAGACATTGAATATGATAGAGCTAGGGACTTGATCAGTGATTTCACTGGTATAAGGAATTCCCAAGTGAATTAACTCTACCAGTCCAGGTCAGCAATTTAGAGGCCTATAAGTTGCCTACAACACTGAGAGATGAAGTGACTGGCCCAAGTCTCATAGCCAACATGCTGAAATTATCAACTGATTATCAAAAGATAATTCAAGAATACTTTGAGATGATGATGATAGGATTAGCACCATAGTTTTACTGACAAGAGTTGCCAGGTTCAAATTCTAGGGGAGCCTTTACTTTGAGAGGCAGCTTGATATTCTGGATGGATTCTTGACTTGAAGATAGGATGATCTGGATTTGACAGCATATCTCAAAAGTGGAATGCAGACTAAGGTCTTTCCAGTTTCAGAGTTAGGGCTCTCTACTACTATATGGTGCCTCTAACTTTTAAGGCAGAAAAAGAAAGAAAGAAAGAAAGAAAGAAAGAAAGAAAGAAAGAAAGAAAGAAAGAAAGAAAGAAAGAAACAAACAAACAAACAAACAAACAAACAAACAAACAAAGGAAAAACAAACAAACAAAGAAACAAAGAAAGAGGAGGGAGGGAAGGAGGGAGGGAGAAAAAGAATGAAAGACAAACCACAGTTCAACAAAACCAACATCAAAAGTGATAGCATGCACAATGCTCCAAATATTTCTCCAAAACAGCAAAAACAGGAGGGAGATATAGGTCCTCCATTCTTCTTTGGGACAATGTTTGATTATAAATACATAGCATTCAATTTCATTTTGCTATTGTTATTCTTCCCTTTTTGGTTGCTGTAGTCTCATATTTTGTTTCATTTGTTCTTTCATTTCATCTCACATCTGTCCATAAAAGTCTTCCCATGCTTCTTTATTTTCTCAGTGGTCATTATTTTCTTTGGTCTAATAATTATTCCCAACCCATTTACATGCTGCAGCTTGTTTAGTCATTACTCAATTACATATACTCATTTTCTTCAAATGGAAAACAATCTAAGACTTAAATAAAAAGTCCAACACATTCAAGTTTCCTCCACATGTTAAGAGATGGAATCAAAGATAAACTGTGATATTTTTGTATGACTTCAGATGGACATGAGAATAGTTACTCCACTAAGTTGGAATCTTTCAAATTATTAATGAGAAAATTAAATCAGATTAGTTATCTTTAACTAGAAAAGATGACTTAAAATGAAAGTGAAGGTTGATGTCACTTTTTATGGTCAGAGAATTATGGAAAGGAAATAGCCCAATTCCCTGTCAAATGCATGAAGCCCCACTATGTTATCTTAAAAAGTGATCCACTAAATGCTGCTTAAACATTTGTATTGACATAGAATTCAATATCTTCTAGAGGAAGAAATTTGTTGGAAAGAATGGATACCATTTTCCCTACAATTTTTTTCGCTATTATGGGTCAAATCTATCACATAAAGTTTCCTAAATAGAGATTTCCTCTAGATCAGTCCTGAAACACTCTAGCTGACAGATTCAAACTATTTTAATATGTCATTATTGGGTTCTTCTTTAAAAATAATTTAGAATAATGCAATA